>NC_065597.1:14637095-14937389 GCF_024542745.1 Macaca thibetana thibetana | reverse complement strand
GGAGAATGGAACCAAACTGGAAAATACTCTTCAGGACATTATCCAGGAGAACTTCCCCAACCTAGAAAGGCCAATATTCAAATTCAGGAAAAATAAAGAACACCATAAAGATACTCCTCGAGAAGAGCAATCCCAAGACACATAATCATCAGATTTACCAAGGTTGAAATGAAGGAAAAAATGTGGGCAGCCAGAGAGAAAGGTTGGGTTACCCACAAGGGAAGCCAATCAGACTAACAGCGGATCTCTCAGAAGAAACCCTACAAACCAGAGGAGAGTGGGGGCCAATATTCAATATTCTTAAGGAAAAGAATTTTCAACCCAGAATTTCATATCCAGTCAAACTAAGCTTCATAAGTGAAGGAGAAATAAGATCCTTTACAGACAAGCAAATGCTGAGAGGTTTTGTCACCACCAGCCTGCCTTACGAGAGCTCTGGAAGGAAGCACTAAATATGTAAAGGAAAAATTGGTACCAGCCACTGCAAAAACATACCAAATTGTAAAGACCATAGACACTATAAAGAAACTGCATCAACTAACGGGCTAAATAACCAGCTAGCATCATCATGACAGGATCAAATTCACACATAACAATATTAACCTTAAGTGTAATTGGGCTAAATGCCCCAGTTAAAAAACACAGACTGGCAAATTGGAAAAAGAGTCAAGACCCATCATTGTGCCATATCCAGAACACCCGTTGCACGTGCAAGACACACATAGGTTCAAAATAAAGGAATGCAGGAATATTTACCGAGCAAATGGAAAGCAAAAAAAAGCAGGGGTTGCAATCCTAGTCTCTGATAAACAAACTTTAAACCAACAAAGATCAAAAAGGACAAACAAGGGCATTACATAATGGTAAAGGAATCAATACAACAAGAAGAGCTAACTATCCTAAATATATATGCATCCAATATAGGAGTACCCAGATTCATCAAGCAAGTTCTTAGAGACCTACAAAGAGACTTAGACTCCCACACACTAATATTGGGAGACTTTAATACCCCACTGTCAATATTAGACAGATCAACCAGACAGAAAATTAACAAGGATATTCAGGACACGAACTCAGCTCTGGAACAAGCAGACCTAACAGACATCTACAGAACTCTCCACCCCAAATTAACAGAATATACGTTCTTCTCAGCACCGCTTCACACTTACTGTAAAATTTACCACATAATTGGAAATAAAACACTCCTCAGCAAATGCAAAAGAACGGAAATCATAAAAAACAATCTCTTGGACCACAGTGCAATCAAATTAGAACTCAGGATTAAGAAAGTCACTCAAAACTGCACAACTACATGGAAACTGAACAAACTGCTCCTGAATGACTACTGGGTAAATAATGAAATGAAGGCAGAAATAAATAAGTTATTTGAAACCAATGAGAACAAAGACACAATGTACAAAATCTCTAGGATATAGCTAAAGCAGTGGCAAGAGGGAAATTTATAGCACCAAATGCCCACAGGAGAAAGCAGCAAAGATCTAAAATTAACACCCTAACATCAAAATTAAAAGAACTAGAGAAGCAAGAGCAAACACATTCAAAAACTAGCAGAGGACAAGAAATAACTAAGATCAGAGCAGAACTGAAGGAGATAGAGACACAAAAGCCCTTCAAAAAAATCAATGAATCCAGGAGGTGGTTTTTTGAAAAGATTAACAAAATAGACTGCTAGCCAGACTAATAAAGAAGAAAAGAGAGAAAAATCAAATAGACACAATAAAAAATGATAAAGGGGATATCACTACCAATCCCACAGAAATACAAACTACCATCAGAGAATACTAGAAACACTTCTATGCAAATAAACTAGAAAATCTAGAAGAAATGGATAAATTCTTGGACACATACACCCTCCCAAGTATAAACCAGGAAGAAGTCGAATCTGTGAACAGACCAATAACAAGTTCTGAAATTGAGGCAGAAATTAATAGCCTACCAACCAAAAAATGCCCAGGACCAGATGGATTCACAGCCAAATTCTACCAGAGGTACAAAGAAGAGCCGGTACCATTCCTTTTGAAACTATTCCAAACAATAGAAAAAGAGGGACTCCTAACTCATTTTATGAGGCCAGCATCATCCCGATTCCAAAACCTGGCAGAGACAAAATAAAAAAAGAGAATTTCAAGCCAATATCCCTGATGAACATTGATGCAAAAATCCTTAATAAAATACTGGCAAACTGAGTCCAGAAGCACATCAAAAAGCTTATCCACCATGATCAAGTCAGCTTCATCTTTGGAATGATACAGGGCCAGTTCAACATATACAAATCAATACACGTAATCCATACATAAACAGAACCAATGGCAAAAACCACATGATTATCTCAATGGATGCAGAAAAGGCCTTCAATAAAATTCAACATCCCTTCATGCTAAAAACTCTCAGTAAAATAGGTATTGATGGAACATATCTCAAAGTAATAAGAGCTATTTATGACAAAGCCACAGCCAATATCATACTGAATGGGCAAAAACTGGAAGCATTCCCTTTGAAAACTGGCACAAGACAGGGATGCCCTCTCTCACCACTCCTATTCAACATAGTATTGGAAGTTCTGACCAGGGCAATCAGGCAAGAGAAACATATAAAGTGTATTCAAATAGGAAGAGAGGAAGGCAAATTGTCTCTGTTTGCAGACGACATGATTGTATATTTAGAAAATCCCACTGTCTCAGCCCAAAATCTCCTTAAGCTGATAAGCAACTTCAGCAAAGTCTCAGGACACAAAATCAATGTGCAAAAGTCACAAGCATTCCTATACACCAATAATAGACAGAGAGACAAATCATGAGTGAACTCCCATTCGCAACTGCTACAAAGAGAATAAAATACCTAGGAATACAACTTACAAGGGATGTGAAGGACCTCTTCATGGAGAACTACAAACCTCTGCTCAAGTAAACAAGAGAGTACACAAACAAATGGAAAAACATTCCATGCTCATGGATAGGAAGAATCAATATTGTGAAAATGGCCATACTGCCCAAAGTAGTTTATAGATTAAATGCTATTCCCATCAAGCTACCACTGACTTTCTTCACAGAATTAGAAAAAAAACTACTTTAAATTTCATGTGGAATCAAAAAAGAGTCCGTATAGCCGAGACAATCCTAAGCAAAAAGAGCAAAGCTGGAGGCATGCTACCTGACTTCAAACTATACAACAAGGCTATAGTAACCAAAACAGCATGGTAAACCAAAACAGATATATAAGACCAATGGAGCAGAACAGAGGCCTCAGAAATAATGCCACGCATCTATAACCATCTGATCTTTGACAAACCTGATAAAAACAAG
The DNA here is from genome assembly GCF_024542745.1 of Macaca thibetana thibetana. Taxonomy (NCBI): domain Eukaryota; kingdom Metazoa; phylum Chordata; class Mammalia; order Primates; family Cercopithecidae; genus Macaca; species Macaca thibetana. The sequence goes on along the minus strand of NC_065597.1, from coordinate 14,934,066 downwards.
CAGTGGGGAAATGATTCCCTATTTAATAAATGGTGTTGGGAAAACTGGCTAGCCACATGCAGAAAACAGAAACTGGACCCCTTCCTTACACTTTATACAAAAATTAACTCAAGATGGATTAAAGACTTAAATGTAAGACCTAAAACCATAAAACCCTAGAAGAAAACCTAGGCAATACTATTCAGGACATAGGCATGGGCAAAGACTTCATGACTAAAACACAAAAGCAATGGCAACAAAACCCAAAATTGACAAACGGGATCTAATTAAACTAAAGAGCTTTTGCACAGCAAAAGAAACTATCAACAGAGTGAACAGGCAACCTAAAGAATGGGAGAAAGTTTTTGCAATCTATCCATCTCACAAAGGGCTAATATCCAGAATCTACAAAGAACTTAAACAAATGTACAAGAAAGAAACAAACAACCCCATCGAAAAGTGGGAGAAGGATATGAACAGACACTTCTCAAAAGAGGACATTTATGTGGCCAACAAGCATATGAAAAAAAGCTCATCACCACTGATCATTAGAGAAATGCAAATCAAAACCAAAATGAGATACCATCTCATGCCACTTAGAATGACGATCATTAAAAAGTCAGAAACAACAGATGTTGGAGTGGATGTAGAGAAACAGGAATGTTTTTACACTGTTGGTGGGAGTGTCAATTAGTTCAACCATTGTGGAAGACAGTGTGGTGATTCCTCAAGGATCTAGAACCAGAAATACCATTTGACCCAGCAATCCCATTACTGGGTATATACCCAAAGGATTATAACTCATTCTACTATAAAGACACATGCACACTATGTTTACTGCAGCACTGTTCACAATAGCAGAGACTTAGAACCAACCCAAATGCCCATCAATGATAGACTGGATAAAGAAAATGTGGCACATATACATCATAGAATACTATGCAGCCATAAGGATGAGTTCATGTCCTTTGCAGGGACATGGATGAAGCTGGAAAGCATCATTCTCAGCAAACTAACACAGGCACAGAAAACCAAACACCACATGTTCTCACTCATAAGTGGGAGTTGAACAACGAGAACACATGGACACAGCGAGGGGAACGTCACACACCGGGGCCTGTTGGCGGGTGGGGGGCTAGGAGAGGGATAGTATTAGTAGAAATACCTAATGTAGATGACGAGTTGATGGGTGCAGCAAACCACCATGGTACATGTATATCTATGTAACAAACCTGCATGTTCTGCACAGGTATCCCAAAGCTTAAAGTATAATAAAAAATAAAAAACAAAACCAGAATGGACATAGTAGCAGTTGGTAGAACCCTTACCTTGGTGTCCTGACCTGTGGAGTCAAAGCAAATATAATTAATTAGTAAAGTTCCTAAAAATGCCCCAACCATTAGTAAGTAAATGGTAAGTAAAAAATAGCAGATAGTAAGTAAAAAATAGCATTGTATCCCTAAAGGATATGCAGAGATCAGACGTACCTTCAGAAATGTAAAGTATATAGGATTAATGGTTAATTTTATATGTTAACTTGTCTGGGCCATGATGCCTAGATATTTCATCAAACACTATTCAGGATGTTTCTACGAGGGTTACTGAATGAGATTTACATTCAAATTTGTGAGCTCTGAGTAATGTAGATTGCCCTCCATCACGTGGGCAGGCCTTATCCAATCAGGAGAAGGCCTGAAGAGAACAAAAACTTGATTTCCCTGGAGCAAGAGGGAATTCTCTCTCCTACTGCTTTCAGACCTCATTTGCACATCAATTCTTCCTGGGTCTACAGCTGACTCCCTTTGCAACTCTTTTTTTTTTTTTTTTTTTAATACTTTAAGTTCTAGGGTACATGTGCATAACGTGCAGGTTTGTTACATATGTATACTTGTGCCATGTTGGTGTACTGCACCCATCAACTCGTCAGCACCCATCAACTCATCATTTACATCAGGTATAACTCCCAATGCAATCCCTTCCTATATCTCCAGCCTGCTGGGCTCCTCAATCATATTTTGGACTGGCCCAGCCTCCACAATCACAGGAGCTAATTCCTTAAAATAAATCTCTTTATATATGCACATCTTATTGGTTTTGTTTCTCTGGAGAATTGTGAATAATATAGGCAGGTAGTCCTCATCTCATCCCCATTTAATCCACAGGTCAGATTTCTATAAAAACTGGATGAATTATGGCAGAAAACAATGAACTACTGTAAGTTTAGCCAAACAGTAATACTGAATGTAGCTGTTGTGCCAGATGTGGTATTTAGAGAAGAAACTATAATTAGTAAATTAACACGGCCTTTGGTACATACTGTGTATCTATTGATTTGGAGATTGCATTCTTTTCAATATCTATTCACAAGAAAGGAGAATCAGAGGAAGGATGCATTGAAAAAACAATATAACTTAATATATATAGAAAAAATAATATATGGTGGAATTGTCAAAGCTTTATCTGTACAGGCCAGATAGTAAATATTTTAAGCTTGGTGAGCCAAGAGGCAAAATGGAGGATATGATAAAGGCACTTATTTGTATTATCCAAAAAATGCACATTTCTCAAACTTTTTATTAAGTTCAAAACATATTAATAATATTTTAGTATAATTTTTTGAAAATACAAGTCTCCTAATACGAACAGAATCCTTTTTGTGTGGAGATAACATTTTGCTAAAAATGGGGGTACAAAGTTAGTGTTCCCAATTATTAAAATTAATTGCAACGTACACCTGTTAAAGCTAATCTGTAATGAGATTTTACACATTTAATCTTTGAAAATGTCTTTAACAAAGATGATACATATTACCAAATACTGATATCAGTCATGAGCATATGATATTAATTGAGCATATTCATCAATTGGAAGGCACTCATAGAATTAGATTAGATTCTTTTCTTGATAATTGCAGTTTAACATTTCATGACATTGTATATTAATCACTTCCAATTGACAGTCAGGTGGAAGCTGCTCAATCACAAAGTTAAATGGATTTTAAACATAGAAATTTCCTTTGCACTTGAATCGAGGTCCAAAAACTCTTGCTGGAGCTGGAATTGCTTGGAAAATATATTCACTTCGAAGTCATATGAGAATGATAGATCCCACTTCTTGTTCTGATTTGAACAATGTGAGTTAACATTGAAATGACTCTACTGCAGCACATAACTGTGATTTGCTATTGAATTAATTAAAATAATTATTAAGTCTGTAGCAAAAAAAAAAATTTCAGAGTCATTCATTGTCTGACATATTGGTTGAGAGAGATTCTTCTTACTTAGAAAAGTTTCAGTCTTGGCCCTGAGCTCAAAAATTCAAAATAAAACTTTACAATTACAAAGGCATTGAACTTTTGTGTGGTAAATAAATTCAGGATAGTCGGCTTCTCTTTTGGACAAAAATTCACAGAACAAATGATGTTTAAGTTGGCATAAACACTGAAGTTCACTGTTAACACTACTGGTTCAATAACACACAAAAAAGAGATTCAAATATTTTCCACAAAGTACCTGCTGATAAATAATACAATGAATAACTATGGCTTAAATATGGCTTTTGTAAATTTGTCCAACTAAGTCTTTTTCTGCTTCACATATATCCTTACCACTAACAGTTATAATACATCTTAGCAGATTCCACTTCAGGTTATACTATATTAACGTTTTTTATACATTTTGCCTGTAGTTGTCTCAAAGAGACTATTCAAGAGTCAAGGAACTCATGTGCCTTTTTCTTTTTCTTTTTTTTTTTTGGTCTTGTTTTATAACTGACCATTGGTGGTGTTTCCAGTGTCCTCAATTTTCCTTATGGAAAGGCTAACAATCTTTTAAATGCTAATTTTCTCAGGATATATATCTTCAGCTACTACAACCAAACACAATTTAATTAACTCACTATCAGTAAATGATTTTTCTTGCTTGGCTAACAAAAGCACCACTTAGGAACTTACTTTGGTGCATCCTCATTTACATTTTTTTGTTGTGTTTTGTTTTGTTTTGTTTTGAAACAAGGTCTTACCCTGTCACCCAGGCTGGAGTGCAGTGGCTCAATATCAACTCGCTGCAACCTCCACCTCTTGGGTTCAAGTGATCCTCCCACCTCAGTCTCTCAAGTAGCTGGGATTACAAGCACATGCCACCATGCCCGGGTAACTTATTTTTTTGTATTTTTTGTAGATATGGGGTTTTGCCATGTTGGCCAGGCTGGTCTCAAACTCCTAGACTCAAGTGATCCACCTGTGTCAGCCCCTCAAAATGCTGGGATTACAGGTGTGAGCCACCACACTCAGCCCATTTGTGTGTCTGTGTATGTGACTAAATTATGCTTCATGAGATATCCCATCTGAAGTTTTCTACCTTTTTTGACCACTGCTTTCCTATGAGTTGAAAACACTGTGCTGAGAGCTTAGTCTGGTAAAGTTGACATATATTATTTTAGCATAGCTATAATGTCACTGCATAATAAATACAATACTTTGACATCTAATTCAATAAAAATTATCCACATTCCATTGTGTCTTAAAAGTGTAACACTCAAATCCACTCTCTCTTTTCTTGATTTAACATAACGCATACTCACTGGTAATTTTTTAAAACACATGACAATGGTATGTGTGACTCTTGATATGTTATTAAGTTATGACTACATCACTGAGACTTGTAGTGTGCTGTGGAAGAGTGCAAATTGAGAAGAATGTCAACATAGTCTCCATCACAACTACTTTGCCCATTGTAGCAAGAAAACCACAATAGACAATATGTAAACAAATGGGCATGAATGTGTTCTAATAAAATTTTACTTACGGACACTTAAATTTTACAAAATTTTCACATACCAGAAAATACTATTCTGACTTTTTCAAACATTTAGAATGTTTTCTAAAAAATTCTTAGCTCATGGGCTGCATAAAAAGAGGTTACAGGCCAGATGTGGCATGTGAAGCATAGTTTGTCTACTTGACATATACTGTCATGGTCCTGCTCCCAAGACTATGTTAATTCTGCCATCACAATATAGTCAAAAGGGACCTGAACTATCTGAACATTTCAAGTAACATGATATTGGTCCACTATGTTGATGGCATCATATTCATCAAAACCTGATTCACCAGAAGTACCAAATATACTGGATACTTAGCAGAAAAAAAAAAAAAAAATGTACTCCAAGCAGGAAGAGACCAAACACAAAGATAGAGAATCCTGCCCCAATGATAAAGGTTTCAGGGGTCCAGTAGCATAGAACATGCTGGATCTCTTCTCCAAATTAGAAAAATGTATTGCACTTTGTACCTCCAACACTAACGAAAATGTATAAAATGTGGTAAACTTCTTCAGAACAGATGCAGTATTTGAGAATACTGCTCAGACCCACTATCAGTGGATGTGGAAGGTTGCTTCTTTTGAGGGGGGCACAGAGCATAAAGAGCTCCACATCAGGTTGACGTTATTAGATAACAGTTGTGTCACTTAGGCAGTATGATTTGGCAGATCCCATACACTGCAGGTGACAAAACCAGTCAAAGCCATTAAAGTAAAAGAAAACTACAGGCCAATACCTCTCATAAGCATACACATAAAAATCCTCAGCCAGGAACAGTGGCTCATGCCTGTATTCCCAGCACTTTGGGAGGCTGAGGCAGGAGGATCACGAGGTCAGGAGATCGAGACCATCCTGGCTAACATGGTGAAACCCTGTCTCTACTAAAAATACAAAAAATTAGCGAGGTGTTGGCAGGCCCCTGTAGTCCCAGCCACACAGGAGGCTGAAGCAGGAGAATGGCGAGAAACTGGGAGGTGCAGCTTGCAGCACCACTGCACTCTAGCCTGGGTAACAGAGTGAGACTCCGTCTCAAAAAACAAAACAAAACAAACAAACAAAAATCCTCAACAAAATATTAGCAAGTCATATCCAGAAATATATAAAAGGAATAATAAACATGACCAAGTGGGGTTTATTAGGGAATGCAAGGCTAGTTTGTTATTTAAAAATCAATCAATATAATCATCAGTCTACCAACAGTTTAAAGAAAAAAATCCACATGATCAAACCAATTGATGCAGAAAAGCACTTGACAAAACACAGGTTATTTCCATAATAAAAAGTCAGTAAACTAAGAATAGAAGGAACTTACCAGTCCTGACAAAGGGAATTTAGAGATGATCTATAGCTAATTATACCTATTAGTTAAGGACTAATTGTCTTCCTCCTAATAATGGAGACTTGACCAGGCAGGGTGGTTCACGCCTGTAATCCCACTTTAGGAGGCAAAGGCGGGTGGGTCACACAAGACCAGGAGTTCAAGACCAGCCTGATCAACATGTCAAAATGCCATCTCTACAAAAAATACAAAAATTAGCTGGGCATAGTTGTAATCCCAGCTACTCAGAGAATCACTGGAACCTGGGAGGTGGAGGCTGCAGTGAGCCAAGATCGCACCAATGCATTCCAGCCTGGGTGACAGAGCAAGATTCTATCTCAAAAAAAAAAAAAAAAAAAAGAAAAAAAGAAAAAAAAAGTAATTAGATAAAGATGTACAAAATGCAATGCAGCCTGGGCAACATAGTGAGATGCTGTCTCTACAACAACAAAAAAAAAAAAAAAAAAAAAGAAGAAGAAAAAGAAAAAGAAAAAGAAAAAACGCTGGGCATGGTGACTCACATCTGTAGTCCCAGCTAATCGGTTGGGGAATTGCTTGAGCCCAGGAAGTTGAGGCTGCAGTTACTCATGATTGCACCACTGCACTCCAGCCTGGGCAACAGACTGAGCACTGAGACCCTGTCTCAAAACAACAACAACAACAAAAAGTACTAACCAGTTTGAGCTCTTCTTGTTTCTTTGCCATTCTTGTAAGTTTTAGAATCAGCTTATCCATATCTACAAGAAAAAAAAAACCAGTTGGGATTTCCTTTTCAATCTAGATGCCTTTTATTTCATTGTTTCATGAACACGTTGACCACCAGTCCTAAGGAAGTCTTACTCAAATCAATAAAGATAAAAAAAACAAAAACAAAAACCCAAAAAACCAAAACCATAAGGATTGGAGTAGAAGAAATAAAACTGTACATTCACAGAGGACACGATTGTCTCATGTAGAAAATGCGAAGAAATCTATAAAAACAAAGGACAAAAACCAACAAAACGCTAGAACTAGTAAGTGAGCAAACATGATCACTGGATACAGGTCAACACAAAATAAAATTTATTTTATGTCTCTACACTGGCAATATACAATTGGAAACTGAAATTAAAAACATAATACCATTTAGAGGCTAAGGCAGGAGGATCACTTAAGGCCAGAAGTTCAAGATAAGTCTGGGCAATAGAGCAAGACCTTATCTCTACAAAAAATTAAAAAATTAGCCAGGCATGGTGGTCTGCATCTGTAGTCCTAGCTTGCTTGGAAGGCTGAGGTAGGGAGATCACTTGAACCCAGGAGTTTGAGGCTGCAGTAGGCTATGATCTCACCATTGTACTTCAGCCTGGGTGACAGAGTGAGAACTTGTCTCTAAAATGATGATGACAATAATAAAAATAATAATGCCATTTAAATAGTTATTTTAAAATATACAGGTATTAGTGTAGCCAAACAGGTACTAATATGTATGTTGAAAACTAAAAAGTACTCATGAAAAAAATCAAAGACCTAAATAGAGACATACCATGTTCATAAAATGTAAGACTCAACTTAGTAAAGATGACAATTCTAAAATTGATCTGTAGGTTTAAACAAATGACCACATATTATATAATCGCATTTATATGAAATGTCCAGAATAAGCAAATCCACGGAGATAGAAAGTAACTTAGTAATTGCCTATGGATAGAGGGTGGCAGGGGGTTGAGGTGAATATGGGTAGGGCATTTCTTTTTGGAGGTAATGAAAATGTTCTAAAATTGATTGTAGTGATGGCTGCCCAACTCTGTGAATACACTAAATACCATTACATTTTATACTCTAAATGGGTGAATTGAATGATTTGTGAATTATATCTCAATAAAGCAGTTACAAAAAAACCCCATCAACCACTATCCATTATGTAGTTTAAAAAACCAGAAAAGCACATTTTAAAACTATATAACAACATGTGACTCAATACTGTCACTTTGAGGAAACCAAAAAAATCAGAGATATGTAAGTAATGTTTATCTATAGAAAAACTTTTACTAAATTCTCTCAGGAAAAATTAGAAATAACCTATAATTCCAGTTATACGACTGTTCCAATAAATCGTGATACATTTGCATGATGAGTGTTTTAATTTTTAAGAGTTGTATAGTTCAGAAAAATGTCATGTGAAATAAACTTTACTGAAAAAAAATCCAGGTATGAAAGTATGAAATGCATAATGTATTTTTAAATTTTTATTTATCTATTTGTTACTTAGTCTCATTTTGTTGCCAGGCTGGAGTGCAGTGGTGTGATCTTGGCTCACTGCAACCTCCACCTCCTGGGTCCAGACGATTCTCCCACCTCAGCCTCCCAAGTAGTTGGGATTAAAGGTGTGTGCCACCACGCCTGGCTAAGTTTTGTATTTTTAGTACAGATGGAGTTTCACCATGTTAGCCAGGCTGGTCTCTTAACTTCTGACCTCAAATGATCCGCCTGCCTTGGCCTTCCAAAGTGCTGGGATCATAGGAGTGAGCCACTGTGGCCAGCTAAAATGCATGATTTTTTTTTTTTGAGATGGAGTTTTGCTCTTGTTGCCCAGGCTGGAGTGCAATGGTCACTGTACTTGGCTCACTGCAACCTTCGTCTCCCGGATTCAAGTGATTCTCCTGCCTCAGCCTCCCAAGTAGCTGGGATTACAGGTGCCCACTACCACGCCCAGCTAATTTTTGTATTTTTAGTAGAGATGGGGTTTCACCATGCTGGCCTTGAACTCCTGACCTCAGGTGATCCGCCCACCTGAGCCTCCCAAAGTGCTGAGATTACAGGTGTGAGCCACCACGCTCGGCCAAAATGCATGATTTTTAAAATGTCTTTATGTGAAATACTTAGTAAAACCATTGGTTATTTAGACAGAAGGTTCATAGTTGTCATCTCTGAATGGTAGCACTATGAGTGATTTTTTCTTTATTCTTTTATGTTTTTAAGATTTGTATTAACAGAAATTAAATTACTTCAATAATATGAAATAAGTAACATATTATTTGGTTTTCTGTTTTAAAATAGAAGATTAAAAACTAAGAAGAACAGCAAGAGGAAGAAATAAAAGCAGCATAATGTGTTATCAATTTAAAGGTAGGTGGGAATGATTAACAGTGTCACATGTACCAGAGAGGTAGACTAGATAAAACTTGAAAAGGTCCATTAGATTTCAAACAAGGAGGTTATTGTTAACGTTCCGGCAGATTTGAGAGTGTCATAAGCCACACTATAAGAGAGTAGAATACAATGAAAAGTAAGAAAGCAGAGATAATGAGTAAATAAATTGTCTTTTTCTTTTTTTTTTTAAAGCAGCTTTCACTTAGGATGTACAAAGCTAGGAAAAAGACATCTCTCTCAAACTAACAAGAAAAGACTGACCAATGTACAAATCATAACTTTCCTTGGACTTCCTGGAGCTAAATTCACAGGGAAACAAACCAACCTGGAACCTAAGGAGAAACAAATGCCTCTAAGGAGATATACGATCTGAGCACTGACTTACTTTGGTAGGACACTAAAATAACATAGGAGAAATTAGTAAGAGGAATCCAGCTAAAGTTTTAACAAACTACTAAAGTCCAAATGTGGGCTACTGTAAAAATATAAAAACCCTGTGAACCACAGATTCATAGGGAATTTATACAAATGAACCTTTATTGAGTGCTCAAAAGATAGACCGGGGCAGAGAGGGAGACTGGAGAAAGCTTCCCTCTATGGTATAGGCTCAGAAGAGGCAAGTGGTCACCGCTGCAGGAACACCCTGATCCTTCCCTTGACAGAACACAAGCCTTAAGCCACTCAGAGAAAGGCAACAAACTATCCTAGATCTATAACATTAGAGATCTCCTAAGGGCTAGCAAGCAGCAGAATCACTAAGAAATTCCCACCCACAAGCCTCAGGTACACAAGGGCCTACCTAAGGCTCAAGTCAAACCAGGACAATACCATATCTACCTTGGTACCCACTACCAGACTAGCAAGCATCAAGCAACAAGAAAAAAAACAGTCTACTACTGAGCCAGGGACATGAAAGAAACATTCTCCGTGGTACAAGTACACAAGGAAGACTTAAACCCAAGGGTGAAGTAGTAGCACTGATAAAAATTACTCTGGCTGGCAGGGTGTGGTGAATCATGCTTGTAATCCTAGCACTTTGGGACGCTGAGGCAGGTAGATCACTTGAGGTCAGGAGTTTTGAGACCAGCTAACATGGTGAGACTCTCAACTCTACTAAAAATACAAAAGTTATCCGGGTGTGTGGTATATGCCTGTAATCCCAGCTACTTAGGAAGCTGAGGCACGAGAACCCCTTGAACCTGGGAGGTGGCAGAGGCTGCAGTGAGCTGAGATCCCATCACTGCACTCCAGCCTGGGTGATGGAGTGAGTCTCGGTCTCAAAAAAAAAAAAAAAAAAAAAAGGAAAGAAAGAAAGAAAGAAAGAAAAACTGGCGGCCGGGCGCGGTGGCTCAGGCCTGTAATCCCAATAGTTTGGGAGGCCGAGACGGGTGGATCACGAGGTCAGGAGATCGAGACCATCCTGGCTAACACAGTGAAACCCCGTCTCTACTAAAAAAATACAAAAAACTAGCCGGGCAAGGTGGCGGGTGCCTGTAGTCCCAGCTACTCGGGAGGCTGAGGCAGGAGAATGGCGTAAATCCGGGAGGTGGAGCTTGCAGTGAGCCGAGATCTGGCCACTGCACTCCAGCCTGGGTGACAGAGCGAGACTCCGCCTCAGGAAAAAAAAAAAAGAAAGAAAGAAAGAAAGAAAAACTGGCAAAGTAGCCCCAACCAGGAGCCCATCTCCACTGGACCACTGATGGCATTTATTATAGAAAAATACCAAGATATGAGATTAGGGGGAAATACTACCCAGTATGAGGCTTTATATTTAACACAAAGGAGTAACTTGGAGATTGGTATAAGGTGACCTCATGAAAAAATAGTCATATTGTTGAAAGTTAGTTGTATCTTTGGAAATTATTTTTAGTAAAGAATAGAGGAGTGATGGCTTATAAACAACAGAAAGGAACTTGTAGAATCCACTCATCCCTCAGGATCTGCTGGGTTCCAGGACCCTCAAGGATACCAAAATCCATGGATATCCAAGTTCCTTATATAAAATAGTTTACTCTTTGCATGTAACTTATGTACACCCTCTCATCCACTTTATCTCTACATTTAATATCTAATACAATGTAAATGCTATGTAATTTGTTGTTATGCTAGGTTGTTTTTTATTTGTATTATTACAACTGAGCTTTCCAATGTTGTATTTTGTTGTTGCACTGTTATTTTTTATTGTGTAGGGGGCTTGACCAGCAGATGGGGATCTCTGAACAGACTGAAGTGGTACCACCAAAGGAATACTAATACTAGTGCAGATATCCTGGGAAAAGTGAAGTTCATTTCCTGGCCTCTTCTGTCTTGGTGGAAATCATAAGAGCACCCAAGTGGTGGAGAAACTTTCTTAATGAAAGAACATATAGCATAGACTAGTGGCTTGGAACATTAATCCCAAAAAGAAGTCAAAAGTCATTTTTTCTCAAGACCCTAGTTTACTTTCTAGTGGCAGCAACCTAATTCTGAAGACAGAAGAAATATGTGTTTTAACTTTCAGTTAATTTTAGTTAATTGAAAAACTGGAAAGTTAACATTTCACTTTGTAGATTATCAAGACTAGTTGTTATTGTCTGTTTTAGTGTTTCATTCGTACCTCCATAAGAAGGTGGCAAGGGCTTAGAAGAGCAGATAAAAATCAAATATGCGGCCGGGCACAGTGGCTCACGCCTGTAATCCCAGCACTTTGGAAGGCCGAAGCCAGCGGATCACTTGAGGTCAAGAGTTCGAGACCAGCCTGGCCAACATGGTGAACCCCTGTCTCTACTAAAAAAATACAAAAATTAGCCAGGCGTGGTGGCAAGTGCCTGTAATCCCAGCTACTCAGGAGGCTGAGGCAGGAGAATTGCTTGAACCTGGGAGGCACAGGTTACAGTGAGCTGAGATTGCACCATTGCACTCCAGCCTGGGCGACAAGAGCGAGATTCTGTCTAAAAAAAAAAAAAAAAAAAAAAAAAAAAAATCAAATTGGTCAGTTTTCCTGAATCTAGAATCTTTGTTTGAAGAAATTGAGACTAGTAGAAATGAGGTCTAGTTATGTTTAATTGAGTAATCCCTCTCCTATATAAAAACCATTATATATTATCGTACATAGATTATGTATACAAAAAAACAAAACTCAAAAATGCATCTAGTCAAAGTACCATTAAGAGCAAATAATTTCTTCTTGATACCACTGCCTTTTTAAAGACAGAGCTGAGAAAAGTATTCTGGGTTCTCTTCATCTGGTCAATGGCAAAAGGGCAAAAACCAGAACACTGTTATGCTGTATTAATTTTTAAAGTCCAATTAAAGGTAACATCTACAACCTTTCTTCTGTTGTGTTTGCCAAAGATTTTTAAACATTAAACACAAAGTGCTGATTGCAAGAGAAGAGGAAAGCTCTTGCTGCTACACTCGGCCAGTGATAAAAGCTTTGTCCCTAGAGACTTAGCTAACATTTAGTCACATGACACAACTTTGTTCTGTTCCAAGGACTTCCTTTCATCTAAATGACCAAATAGAGCCTGACATTATAATCTCTGATTTTATTACCTCCTATAAAAGCTTAGGCACTGGATTGAAATGAGAATATTAAACAACAGAAAATCCTGAAACAGTCTAAGCTTGGAGAAAATGGCTTCGATAAAAACTGTTACATACTCTTAACTACTCATCAACTTGCATATCTTCATAATTTGGTTTGAGAAATAAAAGCTACTATTTGAGCAGGCTCCCAGGTTTAGGCAGCTTAGGATAGCATACGGATTCCTTACCCACATGTACTTCCTGCTACCAACCTTGCCCATAAATAACTATTAGTAAGGACTCTTCTGGTGACCAAAATTATCTTGAACTGGCTTAGCAAAAAGAGGAATTTACTAAAACAACACTGGAGTACCTTATTGAAAAGTATTATACAAAGACAAGAAAGTGGACAAAGACACAGTTGGGACTATGGCAGGTTTTATTCTAAAATCACATCTGTTTTCATGGGCTAGCTTAATCTTTCCTCACTGCAGAATGGCTTTTTCCACATAAAGAAAAACATGGCTGCCTAGAGCTAGAGAGTTGCACATATTATAACTTTAAGCATAATCTTTCAGTCTCAAATGCAAAATTGTCAGGGAAGGTTCTCATTGGCCCAAATAAATTATATGTCCACTCTTGGACAAATTAACTCTGATTAGGTGGGTGGGGAACCGTATCCAGCTTGAATAGCTAGGTAGTCCTTAAGTACACACATGGGACAAAGAGGTATGTGAAACATATGAATGGGGAATGAAAGTTCCCAAAAAAGTGTGTTAAACACACAGAAGTTCACTACTCTAAAAAGTCAAATTATCTTCAATAACTTTTTACATTAAAACTTACTAATGTCACTATGTTTTTTTCCTATTGAATTAAAAATAATAACTATTGGCCAGGCACAGTGGCTTACAACTGTAATCCTAGCACTTTGGGAGGCTGAGGTGGGAGGATCCGTTGAGCTCAGGAGTTCAAGACCAGCCTGGACAAAATAGTGAGACTCTGTCTCAATAAAAATGAAAAATAAAAAATAAAAAATAAAAAATAAGGCATAGTAGCACGTACTTGTAGTCTCAGCTACTTGGGTGGCTGAGGCTGGAAGATTCCTTGCGCCCAGGAGGTAGAGGCTGCAGTGAGCTGTGATTACACCACTACACTCCTAGGTGACAAAGCGAGACCTTGTCCAAACAAAAAAAAAGACTACAGAAAAAAGAACTGATCTTGTTTTGTTTGCCAGTTAAACTTCTGTAGGTAATGCTACAACTTTCAAGTTTACACATTTATATCCAAAATTGTTTCAAAAAGAATTTAAGACAGAATGAAATAATATGTTAAATAACAACAGAATGTAAATTAAATGTGAAACAAAGGAGGGAAAAACAAAGGTGGAAACAGAATGAAATAATAAATAATGTATTGTCTTTTTTTTTTTTTTTTTTTTTGAGATGCAGTCTTGCTCTGTCACCAGGCTGGAATGCAGTGGTGTGATCTTGGCTCACTGCAACCTCCGCCTCTCAGGTTCAGGTGATTCTCCTGCCTCAGCCTCCCGATTAGCTGGGACTACAGGTACTTACCACCACGCCCAGCTAATTTTTATATTTTTAGCAGAGATGGGCCAGGATGGTCTCGATCTCTTGACTTCGTGATCTGCCCGCCTTGGCCTCCCAAAGTGCTGGGATTACAGGCATGAGCCACTGCGCCTGGCCACATAATATATTCTTAATGCAGGCAAACATATTGTTAAATTAAACTTATAGGTGTCCATTGTTTTGGACAGAGCTCCTTCACTACGCTCAACAGACCAAACCAAAATGGATTTACTCATGTTGAAGTTCTATGCCACTAAGCCAAAACTAAGTTGTTTATCTGACCTTCCAAGAAATCAGGAGAGAGATAATAGCCAAATCTCCAATAGGCTAGTGTTAGCCAGCATGATAAAAAAAAAAGTACCACCTATTTTAACCTTTGCAAAGGAAGTAATTTTGAAACGACCAATCCACTTTTTTTTTTTTTTTTTTCTTTCAGATGAGGTCTGTCTCTGTCAACCAGGCTTAAGTGTAGTGGCATGGTCATAGCTCATTGCAACATCCAATTCCTGAGCTTCAGCAATCCTTCCAACTCACTTCAACTTCCCAAGTAGCTGGGCCTACAAGCATGCACCAATGTTGCTATTCTAAACATAAAGGGAAAACACTGGAGGGTTTTCAGCAGAGAATTAACATAATATGACTTTGATTATAAAAGGCTGACCCTAGCTTCTGTGTGAAGAATAGACCTTTAGGAGGTAAAAGTGGAAGCAGGGAGACAGGTTGAGAGGCTATTAGGGAAGTCTAAATAAGAGACCAAGAGACCTTAGGACTCTCAGCCTGGCCAACATAATGAGATCCTGTCTCTACAAAAAATAAAAAATTAGCCAGGTATGCTGGTACACACCTATAGTCCCAGCTACTAAGAAGGCTGAAGCAGAAGGTTCACTTAAGCCTAGGGGTTCGAAGCTACAGTGCGCCACTGCACTCCAGTCTAGGTGACAAAGCAAGACTTTGACACTAAATTAATTAATTAAATTGAATTAAAATTTTAAAAAATAGTGGCCAGGCACAGTGGCTCATGCTTGTAATCCCAGGACTTTGGGAGGCTGAGGTAGGCGGATCACCTGAGGTCAGGAGTTCGAGACCAGCCTGGCCAACATGGTGAAAACCCCTCTCTACTAAAAATACAAAAATTAGCCAGGCATGGTGGCAGGTGCCTGTAATCCCAGCTACTTGGGAGGCTGAGGCAGGAGAATTGCTTGAACCTGGGAGGTGGAGATTGCAGTGAGCTGATATTACGAAATTGCACTCCAGCCTGGGCGGCAAGAGCGACATTCCGTCTCAAAAAAGAAAGAAAGAAATACCTTAGGACTAAGTGGAAGCACTGGAGGTGAGGAGAAGTAGTCAAGTTTGGGATCTATTTTGGAGGTAAATCTGAGAGGTTTTGCTGATGGACCTCTCTGTGGAGAGAGAGAAGACTGGCAATTGAAAAGCAGTCCTCTAAGGATAATGGAGATAAGACTGGTCTGTATATGCTCCTGCTAAAGTTATTTATCTTGATACTGAGAGGGATAAGATCTTAAGTTATAAAATAGGGAAATGAATATTGTGTAACTTTAAAACCCTTCACTTTCCTTTTCTTTATGGCCTCAACTGCTCTTGGAAAAAAAAACAAAAAAACAAAAAAAACCCCAGAACTTTTAATCACTGCAGACAATGTTCAAGAAGTTAAAAAATACCCTTCTATTAGTCTCTCAGTGTCTTATCAACACTCTAGTGTTGTTTCTTCTTAGAAAGGCCTCTAGTGCAATGAGTTAGCTGAGACTACCATACCAAATCTTCACAGGTAATAAAATTAGAGGTTTTGTAAACAGAATACCTACATAAAATGTCACATAAACTGGTATTCCTTAACAACTGGCACAATGAAAAGAGGAGACAGGCAGTGAAAGGAAGTCATCTGGAAAGAGTTACTGAAACCCTTAGTTTCCAAACTGGTTTCAACTGATTAATGGTTTCAGTCGTCTTGTACTTTGGAAATGAAGCATTTGACTTCAAGGAAAGTTGGGAGAAAAAGGGGTTTAAAAAAAGCAAGGAAACTGGTTACTTTATGTAAGAACAATAATGTCACCTAAAATCTGTAGTTTGATCAAGATATTTTTCTAGGAATTTCAAATCCCAGACAAACTAAAGCTCAGAGAATTTGCTGTTAGACCTGCACTACAGAAAATGTTAAAGGAAGTTTTTCAAGCTGAACTAAAATACCAGATGTAAACTCACATCTCTACAAGGAATGAAGAGCATTGGAAGTGAAAAATGTGTGGGTAAATATAGAATGTATTTTTTTCATACCTTAATTTTTTTAAACATTGTAAAGTTGTTTTATGGTAGAAATCAAAGCAAAATATATGATAACAAAAACACAAAGAATGACAGGAATGTAAAGACATATGTGACATAGTTAATTTAATTTGAAGGATACCCAAAGGAAATGAAATCACCACCTTGTAAAGATATCTGCACTCCTACACTCACTGCAACTTTATGCACAATAGGCAAGAGATGAAAACAGCTGGAGTGTCCACTGATGAATGAATGGATAAAGAAATTGTGGTATACATATATACATACACAATGAAATATTATTCAGTCTTGAAAAAAGGAGATCCTGCATTTATGACAACATGGGGATGAACGCAGAGGATATTATATTAAGTGAAATAAGCCAGACACAGAAAGAAAAATACTACATGATCTCATTTATATGTAGAATTTGGAATATACATATATATAATACACAGAAACAAAAAGTAAACGGGTGATTACCAAGGAAGGGGGGTAGGGCAGGGAAGAGGAAATTAGAATAAATAAGAGTATGTAGATCAAAGGGTACAAAGTTTCAGTTATGTAAGATGAATAAGTAAAAACAAAAAAAGGATGGATGGATGGATGAATGGATGGAAGGATGGAAGGAAGGAAGGGAGGCAGGGAGGAAGCGGGGGAGGGAGGGAATAGAAACTTGAACAATCAACTTGACCTAATTAAGTTCTAGAAGAGTAAATCCAGAAACTGCAGAACATACATTCAAGTGCAGGAAAAACATTCACTAATTCTTCTACTGCATCTCAATAAATTTTTTAAAGTCTCAAAAAACTTTAAAAGGTGAGCTCATACGGTGTTTGTATTGTGACCAAAACAGAATCAAATTAGAAATCAATTACAAAAAGATATCTAGAAAAGCCCCAAGTATTTGTAATTAAAGTAATATGCTTCTTAATAACATACAGGACAAATGAGAAACCACAAGAAAAGTATAAAATGCTATGAATTGAATAATAAACATACAACATATCAAAAATTAAGGGTGCAGCTAAAACAGTATTTGAAGGAAAATCTATAGCTCTTAATGTTTATATTGGGGGAAAAGTTTAAAATCAATCGTCTAAGTTTTAAAAAGTACAAATTTAAGTCTAAGAAAGCACAGGAAAGAAAATATGTGAGTGAAAATTATTGAAATAGAAAAACAGAAATTACAGAGAAAACCAATAAAATGTACATACATTTTAATCTACAGTTCCTAGATACACCTATACAGGTATAAAATCACTATTTGACAGTGACATACATGAGATATGAATTTATAACCAAGAAAATGAAAAAGACTTAGGTGACAAAAATGAAGAAACTTGTTAGACAGACATCTATACAACAGAATGCAATGCTTCAGTTTTTTTAAAAATGGCAGCTTTATAGGCACTAATGTGGCATGATCTGTGATCAAGCTACAACAGCAAGATGCAGAACGATATGTAAAGAATACTACCATACGTGTAGGTGTGTGCTTTTTATTTTTCTGGTGTGTGTTTTTTACAGAATATGTGCATGCATTTATTTTTATATATTCACATATGCATAAAACATCTCTAGAAATACACAGCAGAAACGGGTAATAGTGGCTGCTTCCAGAAAGAAGACCTATTTGTCTTCTATATATAGGTGGTATTATATTTCACTGGGTACCATTTTGCCCTGTAGAATTTAATACTATGTAAACATTTTTATTTTTAAAAATATCTCAAGTTTAAAAAAGGGTAATAAATATCATAAGGAAAGGGGAGAAATGGGAAAAACAAAAGCAAAAAGGACTGGAGTCAGAAGGGCTAGACTGGTTATTTAGACAGTTTGACTTTCTGAATAAGCAGCCTCCTTTGAGGC
The DNA here is from genome assembly GCF_024542745.1 of Macaca thibetana thibetana. Lineage (NCBI taxonomy): Eukaryota > Metazoa > Chordata > Mammalia > Primates > Cercopithecidae > Macaca > Macaca thibetana. The sequence goes on along the minus strand of NC_065597.1, from coordinate 14,915,568 downwards.
AGCAGGTCATTGTTTATCTAGATAAGATAGCTGAGAAACAAAAGTTTCTGTGGCCTTTTTCTGTTTACCTTACAGTGTGTCTAAAGCAACCATGGCAGGAGTCCTTAGCTAAATATACACCCAAGGGGATTAAAAAGGTACAGATGGACAAGCTCATAGGATTTCCCATTTACTGCTATAGCAGCCCAAATTCATGAATCTTTCTTTGAGCCTGCAGATCCTACCTAGCCAAGCTACCATGTGTCCTTTGCTCTCAATCCAAGATGGAGAAAAAAGGGATTGTGCAGTAACTGCTGCGTGACCACATATACATAGGGGTGTCACAAAAGCCAGCAGTCAGAATTTGCTGTTACGGTATTTTCAGTATCAAGAACCCGGATAAAAGCATTCATCAGGAAGTAAAATCAAAATATTTACCTTTCCTTTGGAAAAAATGTTTAAATTCTCCAGATTTAAAAATTAAAGTTACCTACTATATGCAGAACTATGGAGAGAGTGTGATGTTGTTTATAGGTCTCCAAACAGCCAGATTTGATATTTGATATTACAATATTTTCTCCTTTCTGATTTTGTTATCTTCTTCTGAAATAATAACTTTTGTTTTTTGTGGTTTAAGTATCTTTCCTATTTTAATAAATAACAATTTAAATATTATCAATCTTGGGGCAGCATATTTTATAAAAGGCTACCAAAAGTCACTTCTTATTTCAATTCATCTTTGTATAATGCACCTAGTTTTATTAAAATTACCCACAAAATAATCCTTTCCAATTAAATTATTAAAACAGTACCACTAATACTGAAAAGTGATGTGACAGAAGTCTTAGTATTTGGAATTTATCTTCAGAATTCTTAAGTTTTCCATGAAGTACTCCATTTAAATCTCCATTGTTTTCTTTAACCCATGGGGAAATTATTACACTCTTTTCAGGCAAGGTAATAATAGGTTCCTTTAACCATGTCAATAAGCATTACAGTAGTAGGTAACAAAGGCAAATATGTATACCTGTGTCACCTCTTTTTCTTCTTTTTTTTTGAGACAGGGTCTTGCTCTGTCACCTAGGCTGGAGTGCAGTGGCATGTGCCACCTAGGACTATAGGCGTGTGCCACCACGGCTGGTTAAGAGATACGGTTTCACTCTGTCGTCTAGGCTAGGGTGTACTGGCACAATCATGGCTCACCGCAGACTCAAACTCTTGGACTCAAGCAATCTTCCCACCTCAGCCTTGCAACATGCTGGGATTATAGGTATGAGCCACCATGACTGGCCCATGTATCATTTCTTGAAACACAGACATGATCTGATATACAGCTTAACTAGGCAAAAAGCACTTCAACACGTTTAAACTTTAGTAAAAAATGAATGTACAACTAGGGAAAAGCCAAATCAGACTTGTAAATCAATCAAGAAAATTCTTCAAATTTACTTCCAGTCATCACTAACTATCCAACAAAAAAAGTAACTATTTTTTTTCTACTCTATATTCGGTGCAAAAGTTAAACAGAAATGTTATATATAAAAATAGAATGATCTTGGTTTGGGGGATTTGAAATATATTATATATAATTTAGATTACCTTTTATTTGTTTGCTGTTTATCATTTATTTATTTTGCCTACGTGCATAAGAAATAGCATCGTGGGTCAATGAAGCAAAAGGTAAAAATGCCTAAAATCAATGGTAGCAAAATTTTATCTCATTAACATACAGTTAAAATACTTACCTTACATATTACTTATATAAAATCACATTCATGATTAGGTTCAGGTATACTCCTCCACTTGAAAATTTTATACCTTCCCCTCTGTAGGGAAAAAGAAAATCTATTTTCTTTCTCGAAAATAAAAATAGCATGAGTTCCAAATTCCAAAGGTGGAATATTTCAGTGAGAATCCAAATTCCAAAGGTGGAATATTTTAGTGAGAAACCGGGAGAAGAATAAGTCACCAGTAGTATAGGTAAAAAGGTTTTCCTGAAAGACTACTTTCTCCTGATACAAAAAAGCTACTGCTTTAATAAAGGACATCATTCCATTCGCATTATAAAACATACAAGTTTTATATTGCTTGCAGATAAATACACTTATAGTAGAAATATAAAAACATGTGTAAGAATGAAAATTCTGGCCAGGCAAGGTGGCTCATGCCAGTAATCTCAGCACTTTGGGAGGCCAAGGCAGGAGGATCACGAGGTCAGGAGATCGCGACCATCCTGGCTAACACAGTGAAACCCCGTCTCTACTGAAAATACAAAAAATTAGCCAGGCGTGGTGGCGGGCACCTGTAGTGCCAGCTACTCAGGAGGCTGAGGCAGGAGCATGGCATGAACCCGGGAGGTGGAGCTTGCAGTGAGATCGCGCCACGGCACTCCAGCCTGGGCAACAGGGTGAGACTCCGTCTCAAAAAAAAAAAAAAAAAAAAAAAAAAGAAATGCTGTTCAAGTGTTCCAGATTTTGGATTTTAGGATTAGGGATGTACAACTGGTGTAATGCAAATATTCCAAAATCCAAAAAATTCCAAAATATGAAACACTTCTGGTCTCAAGCATTTCAGATAAGGGATACTCAATGTGTATTTGGTTCTTTCTTTCTTTCTTTCTTTCTTTTTTTTTTTTTTTTTTAAAGACAGAGTCTCGCTCTGTCGCCCAGGCTAGAATGCAGTGGCACGATCTCGGCTCACTGCAATCTCCACCTCCCGAGTTCAAGTGATTCTCCTGACTCAGCATCCTGAGTAGCTGGGATTACAGGCATGCACCACCATGCCTGGCTAATTTTTTTTGTATTTTTAGTAGAGACAGGGTTTCACCATGTTGGCCAGGCTGCTCTCTAACTCCTGACCTCAGATGATCTGCCTGCCATGGCCTCCCAAGGTGCTAGGATTACAGGTATGAGCCACCGTACCCAGCCTCTTCTTTTTAACTAATGGTTTCTATCAGGGAACTCAGAACCAAAACTAATGACTCTTTTATGACATAAACATCCCCCAAAAACAGTGTGTTTGCTGTAATCTCTGCCTGGACCACTCTGTCCCCAGATATCCAGATGATTCTCTCCTTCACCTCCCACTTTACTCAAATGACAGTAAGGACTCCCCTGACCTTAAACTGGATTACATTATCAGTCTCCATGTTTCACTCCTCTGTGGTATTATCACATATCTACATTTCTGGTGTCATGGTGGCCAAATGTATGTCCTAGCCTCTAGACTTCAGCCTTGACAATACAATTTGTTTGGTCGCTGGAAAGTTAGCAGACATGATTCAAGTAGAGACTTGAAATGGTTTGCACTGCTAGGCTTTCTCTCTTGCACTCCTGCATTTGGCCATGGAAAAATAACATAATTCGGCATTCCACTGGTGCCAGAAGAATGGGAGACATGTGGAGAACACCCGAACCTGAGCCATACCCTGGAGTCCTATCTAGCCTGGTATACATATAGAACCCTAGGAGATCCACCAACATACATGTCTGGTGTTTGTAAGTCATTGATATTTAGGCAGTTTGTTATACAGCACTATTGTGAAACCAGCAATTAGAAACTGAAAACCACCAACATCCAGACAGTCCTCACCCTCTTTCCTGGCTTATTTTTCTTCAAAGCACATGTGGCACATATACACCATGGAATACTATGCAGTCATAAAAAAGGATGAGTTCATGTCCTTTATAGGTACATGGATGTAGCTGGAAACCATCATTCTCAGCAAACTATTGCAAGAACAGAAAACCAAACACCGCATGTTCTCACTCATAGGTGGGAACTGAACAATGAGAACACTAGGACACAGGAAGGGGAACATCACACACCGGGGCCTGTCATGGGGTGGGGGGAGGGGGGAGGGATAGCATTAGGAGATATACCTAATGTAAATGACGAGTTAATGGGTGCAGCACACCAACATGGCACATGTATACATATGTAACAAATCTTCACCTTGAGCACATGTACCCTAGAACTTAAAGTATAAAAAAAAATTTAAAAAAAAGATACTATGTATTTTACAACTTTATTTTCTATCCCTCAACATACACACATCCACACACAAATAAAAGCTCCAAAGTTGTTTTTGCTTCTTTTGTTTATTGTTATCACTCCTGCACCAAGACTAGCATTTGGCACATACCAAGTGTTCAGTAAACATTTGTTGAATAATTTAAAGAAAAACGCCAAAGTCCTCATACTCACAGAACTTACATTTTAGTAAGGAAAGACAGAAATTAACAAGTATACACATAATCATCATTAGTTATGAGTGTTATAAGGAAAAAACAGTGATGAAATAGAAAACGATAAAGTAAAAACAGGAAGAGTTGTATAGGTGATTTTTTTAAAAAGTTGCCATGAGGGGGTATCAAATAAGCTGAATTCTGAATACAGGGTCTTATATGCATATGGGAGGCCATTCTAGGCAAAGAGAACTGAAAATGTAATGACACTAGGGCAGGAACAAGCTTGCTGTTCAAAAACAGAGCGCCTATAGTAGTAAGAGATGAAGAAGCAGACAAACATCTGATCACCAAGGGCCTCATGGGCCACAGTGGGGTCTTTGGGTTTTATTCTAATTACAGTTGGGAGCCTTTGAGGGTCTTATGTAGGGAAATGATATTTTTTTTTTTTTTAATTTATTTATTATTATTATACTTTAAGTTGTAGGGTACATGTGCATAACGTGCAGGTTTGTTACATATGTATACTTGTGCCATGTTGCTGTGCTGCACGCATCAACTCATCATTTACATCAGGTATAACTCCCAATGCAATCCCTCCCCCCCCCCCTCCCCATGATAGGCCCCGGTGTGTGATGTTCCCCTTCCTGAGTCCGAGTGATCTCATTGTTCAGTTCCCACCTATGAGTGAGAACATGCGGTGTCATTTTGTTTGTTAGATTGACTGTAGGGGGCAACAAGGGAAGTAGGCAGATAAGTAAAGGAGCTACTGCAAGAGTATGGGCAAGTGAGTATGACAATCAGGCCCAGGACTGAGGTAGTGGTGGAGCCGGGTGAGCTGCTGAGGTTATCTTTTGAAAGTAGAGCCAATAGGACTTGCTGATTGAAGAGATGTGTTGTATGAGAAAAGGAGAAGCATCTGGAGGCTGAAGTGATTAGAATCAAGAATTGCCTCTTAATTTCTGTCTGAATAACTTATCAAACAGTAGTTTCATTAATTGAGTTGAAGATGAGCAGTTAAGGGGGAAGGGCTCCATTTTGTACACTTATTGATCTGTTTCTCTATACAAGGCACTGTGTTACATAGAACTCACAGGTATCTGTTTTAAAGAACATTAAGCTTTTGTCAATTGCTAAGTAGAATCAATGGTTTCACTGCTGTCTGGATACAACTGGACTAAAGTCAAACCAAAACAAAACCAAAAACAAAACAGTCCATGACAGACAGATATTATTAGTTGTCTTCCCAATATTCAGCCTCCTTTCCTCCTTATTAAAAATCTCTTGCCAGCTGTGGTGGCTCACACCTATAATCCCAGCACTTTGGGAGGTCAAGGTGGTAGGATCGCTTGAGCCCAGAAGTTCGAGACAAGCCTGGGCAACATAGTGAGACCTCATCTTTACAAAAAAAGTAAAAAATTAGCCTGGAGTGGTGGTGCATGCCTGTGGTATCAGCTATTCAGCAGGATTGCTTGAGACCAGGAGGCGAAGGTTGCAGTGAATTGAGATCCTGCCACTGCACCCAAGCCTGGGCAACAGAGTGAGATCCTGTTTAAAAAGGAAAAAAAGTCTGGGGGCGGTGGCTCACATCTGTAATCCCAGCACTTTGGGAGGCTGCAGGGGGTGGATCACCCGAGGTTGGGAGTTCAAGTCCAGCCTGACCAACATGGTCAAACCCTGTCTCTACTGAAAATACACAATTAGCAGGGCATGGTGGCGCATGCCTGTAATACCAGCTACTTGGGAGGCTGAGGCAGGAGAATCACTTGAACCCAAGAGGGGCTGCAGTGAGCCAAGATTGCGCCATTGTACTTCAGCCTGGGCAACAAGGGCAAAACTCCATCTCAAAAAAAACAATAAGAACAACAATAACAACAACAAAAAAACACAGAAAACAAGCTCTTGTTCGGTTTGTTCTGGTTGAGGCTGCTCTGTGCCCAGTTAAAGATACTCACTGTATATACCATTTATGTTAAAAAAAAAAAAAAAAAAAAAAAAGAAGTAGGGGGGAAGAATACATATTTGATCTGCAAGCATATACATTTTTAAATCTCTAGAAGGATTAAAAAAGAGATTAATACCAGTGGTAATTTGTTGTGAGGAGGGTGGGTAGGGCAAGATACAGAATGAGAGGGATGTGGATACAAAAGTGAGATCATAAACTCTTTTACACTCTGATATTTTAAGCTTAAAAATGTATTGGCTACTAAAAAAACACGTAAAAAAATATATTTTTAATTTTGCCATCTCATATTCCCTCACAAAGATGACCAGGTAACAGTATTTTAGTTAATGAGAAATAAATGAAAGTCCTTGAGGAGGGTTTCTCTTTCCTAGTGAACATATGGCTTAGCAAGAAGATTTTTGCCTTTTGTCTTTGTTATTTTTCCCTCCTTATTACCTGAGATGTGGATGTAATGGCTGCAGTTGGAGCAACCATTTTTTTGGCTAGAAGAACAAAAGTTACACATTAAAGATAGAAAAACAGGAAGCTGTAAGAGAGAAATTGGGTCCTTGATGACTTTCTCAAGTAGCTAATTAGTGCTGAACTACTTGTTTAATAATAAAATATTACATTAATCCACAGTAGTTAAGATGAAGTTGTAACTGATATAGTCTTAGAACCCACATTAAAATCCTGCAACATAACGCAAAAGAGGCTAATGGGTGGTCATGATGACAGAAATAAGGTGACACAAGAAACATAATGCTCTCAAGGCACTTCTAAGTTAAATTCTAAGAATAGATGATATTAACAAGTAACCATAATTTCAAAGTCCCATAATTTACCCATCTTAGTATGTGTTTGGATGGCTGGGTTTCTCATCAATGTGAACGCTTCCATTGATCTCTTGTCTTACACAAGTGTAGGAAGATACTGTAAGAAGCATAGGGCAGATTTAAAGAGAGTAATTCTGATTCTTGGTTATGTCTAATCATATGACTTTTAGGTATTAGCTTGGGAGTTGGCATAAAATCATTCCTGTTGTTGCAGTTTTACAGTGAGAATTACAGAATAGACTTTTAAAACTAACGAGGCTTAATAACAAATTCCTTTTGTTATTTTAACGAAAGGAATATTTTAAGATGATGGTCAAGAATTAAGTTTGCAATAAGAACTGTTCTTTTGGGTTTTGTGTTTTTGAGACAGGGTCTCATTTTGTTGCCCAGGATGGAGAGCACTGGCACAATCACGATTCACTGTAGCCTCAACCTTCCAGGCTCAAGCCAACCTCCCACCTCAGCCACTTCCAAGTAGCTGGGACTACAAACATGTGCCATCACGCCCAGCTAATCTGTTGTTGTTTTGAGATGGAATTTTGCTCTTGTGGCCCAGGCTGGAGTGCAGTGGCAGGATCTCAGCTCACCGCAACCTCTGCCTCCTGGGTTCAAGCCATTATCCTGTCTCAGCTTCCTGAGTAGCTGGGATTACAGGCAGCCATCACCACGCCTGGCTAATTTTTGTATTTTTAATAGAGACAGGGTTTTATCATGTTGGCCAGGCTGGTCTTGAACTCCTGACCTTAGGTGATCCACACACCTTGGCCATTCAAAGTGCTGGGATTACAAGTGTGAGCCACCGCGCCTGGCCAATATTTGTTTGTTTATTTATTTATTTATTTTGAGATGGAGTCTCGCTCTGTCGCCCAGGCTGGAGGGCAGTGGCGTGATCTCGGCTCACTGCAAGCTCTGCCTCCCAGGTTCAGGCCATTCTCCTGCTCCAACCTCTCCAGTAGCTGGGACTACAGGTGCCCACAACCATGCCCGGCTAATTTTTTGTAGTTTTAGTAGAGACGGGGTTTCACCGTGTTAGCCAGGATGGTCTCAATCTCCTGACCCTGTGATCCGCCAGTCTCGGCCTCCCAAAGTGATGGTATTACAGGCCTGAGCCAGTCATGCCAGGCCAATATTTTAATTTTTTGTAGATACAGGGTCTTGCTATGTTGTCAGGGCTGGACTGGAACTCCTGTGCTCAAGTGATCCTCCTGCCTCGGCCTCCCAGAGTGCTGGGATAACAGGCATGAGCCTCTTCACCCGGTAAGAATTGTTCTTATATTCATGTTTGATCGATTGCTTTTTATGTATTTATTTTTTAAGAGACAAGGTTTCACCCTGCCACCCAGGTTGATGTACAGCAGTGGCTCAATTGTAGCTCACTGTAGCCTTAAACACCTAGGCTCAAGTGATCTTCCTGCTTCAGCCTGCAGAATAGCCAGGACTATAGGAGCATCACCCAGCAGGGCTAATTTTTTTTTTTTTATTTTTGTAGAACTGGGTTTTTGCAGTGGGCTTGGTGGCTCATGCCTGTAGTCCCAGCATTTTGGGAGACTGAGGCAGGCTATTAATAAGACTTTCCTATGGAATTAACTTTCATGAAATTGATCAGATAATGGCAAATAAAAAACAAAAACCTCTTGCTTATTCAGAAGCATATATTATTTCTGTACTTCAAAAAGTCATGTAAAATGATTGCCAAGTGACTTAGGCAATTCTGGTGATATTTTTTGATGATAGAACTTAGATTATTACATATCCTTGGGCTGGGCATAGTGGCTCATACTTGTTATCCCAGCAACATGGGAGGCTGAGACAGGCAGATGGCTTGAGCCCAGGAGACTGAGGTTACAGTGAACTATGATTGCACCACTGCACTACAGTTAGGGCAACAGAGCAAGATCCTGTCTCTTGAAAAAAAATTACATATCCTTGCAATAAAAGTAGGTAGTTAAATCCAGGGAAGACTGTAATATAAGGACTCATTTCATCAGATTTATAGATTTTTTTAAAAAGTCAACTCATCAACACAAATTTTATTAATAGCAGGGTAAAAAAAAAGACTAAATTCAATTTAAAAACACTTTAAAATCTTGATTGAAAATCTCATAAAGTAGTAAAAGCTTAATATGTAAGAAATGAGTGTTCTCTGAAGGTTTTGGGGAAAGAGGCAGCTTTTCCTATGCAGTCATTTTGAGAAATGCAGTACAAAATGCTCTAAGAGCATTCAGTTGCCATTTTGATGAAGCCATTTATAAGAGAATCAAAGTAGAAGCTTCAGTTCAGTAAAGTGAATAGCTATCAGAAACAAATGTGCATGTCTATAATTATCACATCTATGCTGGTTGACAAATCCTGAAAGTGGTATATATAAATGGTAATGCAATGAATATACTCTATATACCTAAGGAATTCTGCATGAGTATGAATTCCTGAATTCATTCCCTTAAATGAATTATAGATTCTCCAGCCTGGTAGTCAAAAGAAATATGCAACAATACTGAAGAAAAATAAACAATACCAAAGAATCCTAACAACCCTTTCCTTTTACCCTTCCATGAAAGTTCCAACCCATAACCTTCAAAGCAAAAACCCATACTTACTATCAGACTCAACTTCTAGACTTCAGCATTTTAGTTTCCCATAGTTGAAGTCCAGATAATTGTCACTATCCTTAAAATTTGTTGGGAAAGATGCCATCAGATAAGGTACTTTGAATTCCAATTTCAGGCACCTCCATGAGAATATATACAGAGACGCCACATATTCCCAGTTATTACTGTTTCATTCTCCCTAGTGCTTAAGTCATTCCTGGGTAGTAAGAGAACGGACACAGAAAGGTGCATTAACTCTCTCAGGCAACTTGGCAACTATTTGGTGCACAGCTACTATGCACTAAGTGTGCCTCTAAGTGCATGGCTTAGGATCTCAAAGTCACTCAAGCACTAGGGAGAAAACATTCCATTGTTGTTTAATGTTGGAATGTTGCTGCTCTATAAACTAGTGTTATGCAAAAATTTTAGAAGATGATATTCAAATGGAAATATATATCCTTTCCTAAGTCTCAGAAAATAATGGAGTCAGAAAGGCAACCATAAAGCTCAAAACTGTATTACCTTGATGATGTAATTTTTAAAATGTTACATGTGAAATAAGACCATTTATTTTTCATTTTTTAGAGACAGAGTCTCACTCTGTTGCCCAGGCTGGAGTGCAGTGGTGCAATCTCAGCTTACTGCAACATCTGCCTCCCGGGTTTAAGCAATTCTCATGACTCAGCCTCCCAAGTAGCTGGGATTAGCCACACACCTGGCTAATTTTTTTGTATTTTTAGTAGAGATGGTGTTTCACCATGTTGGCCAGGCTGGTCTTGAACTCCTGACCTCAGGTGATCCGCTGGTCTTGGCCTCCCAAAGTACTGGGATTACAAGTGTGAGCCACCGCACCCGGCCTATTGAGGCCATTTTAAAAATGATTGTGACATTATTTTAAAAACTTCAGTATCTATCTATCTCTATATACATATATATGAATGAGAGATACAGCATAATAGAGGAGAAATGGAATAAGTAAATATCTCTGGAAACATTGTGTACAGGTACAAATGTGATTAAAAGACACAGAGTATGAGATGAAGTATCTGTCTTAAAATTTCAGTGCTTTGGTGGTTAAAACAGTAAGAGAAAAACAACATTGTTTTGCACTAGGAAACCTGTTTCTAATCAACTGAGCTATTCCTATGGGGTCAAATAAAAATGATTAGCTTATTAAAAGCATAGCTTTGCTATTTAATAAGCAAAAATGATTGAAAATTCTGCTCCAGATCCTGATAATTTTAGTGTTTCTAGTTAAGCCTGCAAAATTGCATTCATTATTAGTGTCTAGATTCATTAACAATTCAATTTATAGATATTAATGCTTATAATGCATGCTTCGCTTGCCAAAACTTGAAGAGAAATTGTTTCAATTAGCTTTCATGGATCATGAATCCTACCGGCTGGGTATTTTTAGACAAAAGATACAAACACATCCCCAAGCAATGCTAATGCACAGCTGGGACTCGTGTGTAAGGTCACTTGAGCTAACAGTTTAAAAGGAAAAACAGTAAATGAGTTTTACCCAGATGAGTAAGATAGGAGCAGTCTTCTGTTTCCAACCAAATATTTGAAAGGCATTTAAGAAAAATGGCAGCAGAATTATTTGCTTTTGAGATCTCTGGAAGATAAAACCATTAGGCCAAAATTGGCAGTCTCAACTCAAGGAGCAGTATTCAGCATATAAGACAATATGGGAGACCTTAAATTTTCCCTTTGTAAAAAAGGGGATTTCTTAGAAGTCACAAGCTTAAGAAAAATGCAAATCCTGTCACCTGCACAAGGGTCATGCCCCAGTGGCAGGAGAATAAAATATAGACTGATACCACAAATGATCCAGATGACAATCCAGATTTACAGATAATTACTAATTCTCTGTTTCATGTTGGGCCACACACAACTAGGTCAAAGTTGCTATTTACTGTCAATGGCAAACGGTATTCTTAGGTAGAAGACACACTCTTTGAAGGATGTCCATCTCCTCCAGATACATTTCTCTTACATAAATCTTCATGTAAATTAAAGACAATAGCCCATCTTTGAACTTTTCTCATAGTGTAGTACAATATCTACATTTCCTTGTGGTGTCTGGTTGTTTGTAGCTTGGTATTTACTGGAATATCAAGAGAATGAGGTGAGTTTTTACCTTAAAGCTAAGAGATATTTCATTTGTCCTCACCAAAATGCCGGCCCATGCCGCATACTTAAGCACAGACTGAATAATGTCTTGTGATTTTCCCACGAACTACAATTTCACCTCCCTGAAGGATCCCATTTAATGAACTTGGGAAAAATCTAAAGCTAACAGTATGGAATCAAAAGAAGGTTTAAAAAGACCATGAGATTCCAGAAAACTAGTCCAACACTACAACTCTAAGGACATTAATGTTATAAAAGTACAGTTCAGAGACAGAGAACATGAAAAGCATAGAAACTCTTCAGAAAGTTTGGATAAGGAAGTATGAGAACATGTGAAATATTTCTAAAATCAAACTGAGCTTTGGATTGAAGCTTAGATATTGGTCTGGAGGAACAACAAATACATCTGTAAAAATATTCATTACTATGCTTTTTAATCTTAATAGTGGTATAACACTTCCCATTGACAAGTAAGGCATATAAATCTCTAATTTATAATAGGTAGGCATTAAACAAAACTCAAAAATATCAATATTAAAATCTAATTTCTGAAAAAATATAAATTAGAACAAAAAGAAATCTGAATGCCTTTACAAAGTAATAAAAACTAATATATGAAAATGAACTACAAGAGGCTGGAAGAAAAATGGAAAAACAAGTTTGGAGAGAAAAGTAAAAAAAAAAAATCAGTGTTTTTAGCCAGGTGCGGTGGTGCAGGCCTGTAGTTCCAGCTACTTGAGAGGCTGAGGTGGGAGGAGACCAGCCTGGGCAACAAAGAGAGACTGACCCTTAGAAACAAAACAAAACAAAAAAACTTAAAAAAAAAAAAAAAGTGGAATAAAGTAACTTTTTATAAATATCATTACTTAGCATTTAAAAAAATTCCTTTTTTTAAATATAATAATTTGAGGAAAGGTCTAAAAGACTGATGGAAAAGGACCTAACTAAGAGGGATAGTACATGGGATGACTGCAAAAATTAATGATGTAACCTACTTGATTATTCCGTCACTACGACTGCAAATATATATATATATAAAGTGCATTTCTCATACTGTCAAATTCATCTTGAGTATTTTTTTAAAAACACAATTTATGTTTTAAAACAAATAAGTTATTTAATACATTAGCACCCCCAAACATACACACATCTAAAAAGCAATGACAAGGACCGTGGTCACTGATGAAATCATTAGCCCTACCACATTACTATTCAAGTCTATAATTCATTCTTTAGGATTAGAGTCCATAGGGGCCTGGTTTGCTTGCCCACACTGAAAATAGAGAACAGCAGGGATCCCTGGTACAAGAAGCTCACTTTTTTCCCCATTCTTTCATAAGATTCCTCCAGCTTCTAAGTGCTCTGATTATTCTTTTGTCTCTGTGTGGCAAACCTTTTACTTTTAAGGTATTTCTCCCACCTTGCTCCTCCCATACCTCTACAATAGATGCAAAGGTCAGTGACTCCCTCAGCAATAGTAGCATTTTCAGCAAGGGGTGTGGTGAGGTAGTCATGGGACTCCCATTACTGTTAACAGGAGTTACAGGCTATTTCACTGAAAATTCCAACCCAGAGTTCTTTCGATGCTGAAAACTATATTTTCATATAACCTGTACTAGGTACAGAGCCCATACAGCATAGGTTGTAAGATTACAGGCCGGGCACAGTGGCTCGCGCCTGTAATCCTAGCACTTTGGGAGGCCGAGGTGGGCAGATCACGAGGTCAGGAGATCAAGACCATCCTGGCTAACACAGTGAAACTCTGCCTCTACCAAAAACACAAAAATTAGCCAGGCGTGGTGGCAGGTGCCTGTAGTCCCAGCTACTCGGGAGGCCGAGGCAGGAGAATGGTGTGAACCTTGGAGGCGGAACTTGTACTGAGCCAAGATCGTGCCACTGCACTCCAGCCTGGGCAACAGAGCAAGACTCCGTCTCAAAAAAAAAGAAAAAAAAGATTACAAAGGATGTTTGGAGGATGACATATAAACAGCAACAAATATAACTGGGCAAACAGATGATCAGAAATGCAAACTGGCATTGTTAACATTACAAAGCATTTTGTACAGATCTCTAAGCATAGAGATATAGAGTTAACTAGAGCTCAAAATTTTGAGGAAGCATGTCTTATGGGGGCAGGGGTAATGGTGAGGACAAGGGATATTCAATATTACCTTACACATAAGATAAAACATTTCAGCATTTTTTCCTATAATGACTACCTAGAGAAACAAAAAGGAAATTAGTTAAATGAAGTATTACACAGAATAAATTATATAAACATTACAACTCCGTGAAAGCAGGCGTGCCATCTTACTTACCAGCGTATTCCCATGGCCACCCCAAAATCATGCCCGCCATTCAACTCAAATACTTGTTGAAAGAACAAATAAATTATTCCTCACAATGTGGCTTAAGTTTCTTCTTGTGAAAAACAAATTTGTGACCAATCTGGGAAACATAGTGAAACCCCATCTCTAGAAAGTGAGTAGCTTCTTTCAAGTGTTGTTTGTAAGGATTAAAAGCAATCAAGCAGTACTGTATAGTGTAATACTGTACAGTGATAATGTGGGGGGGGGGCAATGAAATGGGGTAAGGGGTACATGGGGACTCTCTATATTATCTTTGCGACTTTTCTGTAACTCCATAAACTGATTCCAAAGTTTACAAGATTTTTTTTTTTTTTTTTAATTAAGCCAGTCAGGCATGGTGGCTCATGCCTGTAATCTCAGCACTTTGGGAGGTTGAGGTGGGTGGATCGCTTGAGCTCTGGGGTTTGAGACTGGCCTTGGCAACAAGGCAAAGCCCCGTCACTACAAAAAATACAAAAATTAGCTGGGTGTGGTGGTGCATGCCTGTAGTTCCAGCTGCTGGGGAGGCTAAGGTGGGAGGATTGCTTGAGCCCAGGAGCTCAAGGCTGCAGTGAGCCAGGATTGTGCCACTACATTCCAGTCTGGGTAACAGAGCAAGACCCCGAGTTAAGCAAAGCACTCAAACCAGCATCTGATATGGCTAGTATGATCAACAAATATTCTCTCACTCTCTTCTCAACACTACCCACTATCATTCTGGTGATGTTGCCTTAAGGGACTAACCAGTTAACCAACAAATCACAGTAGGGATGTGCTGGCCTTATTTGCTGGCCTTGTTGGTTAGCTCCTAAAGCCTATACTGGCCCTAAATTATTTTAAATATTCTCATTGCTTGTTACTAAAAGACTCTACCATCACTACTCCTGACTTTTTCTTTTTCTTTTATACCCTCTTATACTTTCCCTCCACTCTGTTCTTCTCCCAACTAGTACTCATTGACACTGGCATTTTTTTGTGGTGACTCCCATTTTCACAAATGGGAAAAACGTTAAGGTACTGATTCTGGAAATGGCCTTATTCAAAAGCTAACTCCAGTTTCCAGATGTTCTGATGCCCTAAACCTAATATTCATGAATAAAATGGCGGCTTAGCTAAAATATAAAATATTCATCTTGGCCAGGTGCAGTGCCTCCCGCCTACAATCCCAGCGCTTTGGGAGGCCAAGGCAGGAGGATCATTTGAAGCTCGGCATTTGAGACCAGCTTGAGCAACACAGTAAGATCCTATCTCTACAAAAAAATTTAAAAATTAGACAAGTTTGGTGGTGTGCACCTGCAGTTCTAGCTGCTTGGGAGGCTGAAGCAGGAGGATAATTTGAATACAGAAGTTTGAGGCTGGAGTGAGCTATAACTGAGCCACTGCACTCCAGTCTGGGTGACAGAGCAAGACCCAGTCCCTAAAAACAAAAACAAAACAAACAAAACTCATAACCTTGAAATGCAAAGAAATGCATCCACAGACAATTTCCCAATTAATGGTGGAATAAATGCCAAGTGTCTACATGGAATCATGAGAGGTTTAGTGAGATATTTATTCTTGCAACTAGCAATGATTTTTTCTTTCAGAAAAAATGAAATGGGTATTCATTCTCAAAAACAATCTTTCCTCTTTTATAATATCAGAAAGTTTGAATAGAAGTTTTAATATAATCGGAGTACTCACCTCACTTTAAAATATATATATAGGGCCAGGCACAGTGGCTCATGCCTGTAATCCCAGCACTTTGGGAGGCCAAGGCAGGGGAATCACTTGAGACCAGGAGTCTGAGACCAGCCTCAGCAACATAGCAGACTCTGGTTCTACCCTCCAAAAAATAACAAATATATTTAAATATGTACATATGTATGTATATGTTTATATATAAAATATCATCCCTGAAGCATTAGAAGCAAAGTAAATATAACCAAAATAATTTCCCCATGACTTCTATTATAAGCAAAATAATTTCCCCATGACATCTATTAAAAACTGGAAATGCATTAGCATTAAAAAAAGAAAGGGAAAAAAATTATTTAAAAAAAGTAGGCTGGGCATGGTGGCTCACATCTGTAATCTCAGCAATTCGGGAGGTTGAGGTGGTAGTATTGCTTAAGACCAGGAGTTCGAGACCAGCCTGAGCAACACAGTGAGACGCCCATCTCTACAAAATCTAAATTAGCAAGGCATGGTGGTGCACACCTGCAGTCTCAGCCACTCAGGAGTCTGAGGCAGGAGGATCACTTGAACCCAGGAGGTTGAGGCTTCAGTGAGCCATGACTGTACCACTGCACTCCAACCTGGGTAACAAAGTGAGACCGTGTCTCAAACAAACAAACAAACAAACAAACAAATGCTGGGAGTGGTGGCTCACGCCTGCTGTAATCCTAACACTCAGATGCATCACCTGAGGTCAGGAGCTCAAGACCAGCCTGGCAACATAGTGAAACCTCGTCTCTACTAAAAATACAAAAATTAGCCAGGCGTGGTGGCACATGTCTGTAATCCCAGCTACTCAGGAGGCTGAGGCAGGAGAATAATTTGAACCCAGCAGGCGAAGATTGCAGTGAGCCAAGATCACACTGCTGCACTCCAGCCTGGGCGACAGAGTAAAAATCCATCTTAAAAAAAAAAAGGAAAAAGAAAAAGTAAATGTTTTTAAAGAAAAACAATGTTCAACATATATTAAGCTTAAAATCCTACTTCTTTAAGTCAGAATCATAGAAACAAAAGATATTCTCTGAGATTTCCTAATACTTTTCATTACACCCTTATAATAGAAGTATGCTCATCTGTTTCCTTATTTTCCATTCCCAATCTAGGTCTTTGTTTTATCTGAACTCTGTGCAGAACTGAAAGAAAATAAAAAGTGAAAATTAGTTAAGATTTTTCTTGTTTTGGAGACAGGGTCTCACTCTGTCACCCAGCCTGGAGTACAGTGGCACAGTCTTGGCTCACTGCAACCTCTACCTCCTGGGTTCGAGCAATCTTCCTGCCTTAGCCTCCTGAGTAGCTGGAACCACAGGCACATGCCACCATGCATGGCTAATTTTTGTATTTTTTTGTAGAGATCGGGGTTTCACCATGTTGCCCAGGCTGGTCTTGAACTCCTAGGCTCAAGAGATCTGCCCACCTAGGCCTCCCAAAGTGCTAGGATGATAGGCATGAGCTACTGCACCCGGCCATAAAAATCAAACTGAAAAAAGAAGTTACAGATATTGTCCATGAACAAGGTTGTGTGAATTTTTTTAAATGCCAGTTTAGTTGATAGGGAGTAGTCTTTTTCTAGCAGTTGTCTAACTTTATGATTTCAGTACCTCTTCACGCTTTTAGAAAGTATTCAGGACTCCAAAGAGCTTGCTTGTGTGGTTATAACAATTAATAGTATAATAATAATAATAATTAAAACAAAAAATTAAAACATTTACTAAATTATTTTAAAACAATAAAAAAACCATTGCATATTAACAGCATATTTTTATGTAAGAATTTTTTCTACTATAAGATATATGCATTTTTGTTTCCAGATGAAAATAAAGTTTTACATTATAAGTATCAAGGGAAAGTGATGCTCTTAGGAAGTGGAATGTTTATCCTCAGTTAAGAGGAATGAAGTGTGGTAATGATATCTAGACACCAGTTTGAGAAGCACAGGGCCTGGGAAAATAGTTTTCTCACATTTGAATATTATGTTGTATGGGTTTTGTTTCTTCTGGTAAAATTTTATACACGGGAAGACAAAATTGTCTAATTGTAATCAGAACAAGCAGAGCAGGGAAAATGTTCTCCATACATTCTACCAAGGTTCACTGGTCCTCACTTAGAACTCTAAATCATCAATGGTTTCATAATTTAAACATAGTTTGCCTTCCACTCAGAGTTATCCAACTAGATTGACCCTTTGGTAGGAACTATTTGGTATGGTATCTGTTAATAAAAAGCTGGACTGGAGTTTCCTTCAAATTAGCCAAACCTGAAGTTAATCCATAGTATCCATGAAGGCTCTGGAGAAAAGGCATGTCTTACAGATGAAAGAAAAAAGTCTTTGATCTTTTATTACCAATAGCCTCAGACCAGAATTCAGGCTATTAGCTACTAAGAATTACTAGAATTTTTGCCTTATAAGATATACCTAGCAACTGGACTTCCAATTAATTAATTTTTTTTTTTGCCTTGTAGAATACAACTAGCATAGGCCTCTACCTAAAAAGGCAAAATTTAGTGGAAAAACAAAAACTGATTTTAGACAGGAGTGGTGGCTCATGCCTGTAGTCCCAGTATTTCGGGAGGCTGAGGTGGGAGGATCCCCTGAGGCCAAAAGTTTGAGACCAGCCTGGTCAACATGGCCAAACCCACCTCTATAAAAAAATACAAACATTAGCCAGATGTGGTGGTATGTGCCTGTAGCCCCAGCTGCTTGGGAGGCTCAGGTGGAAGGACTGCTTGAACCCAAGAGGTGGAAGTTGCATTAAGCTGTGATCACGACACCACTCCAGCCTGAGTGACAGAGCAAGACAAGTAATCAATCAATAAACAACAATTTTAAAAAAAACTGATTTTGCCTTGTTTTGTTTTTAGTCAGATGAAAACTTTATGTCTGTCAAGTAAAGGGGCATGTACCAATCTTACATGTACAACCTATGCATAGCATATGCAGACTAACTGTCCTGAACTCTTACTCCTGTGTGCTTTACCTGAAACTAAATGCTACTGCTTATACGACATTATAGTGTAACACTAGCGATTTTAAAATGTGACTGATTATATTCTCTATAAGCAGGACTCATACATCTGTATATATAGAAAACTTCCCTGGTGATTCTAATGCAGTCAATCAGACACATTTTTGAGTTTAAACAGTGTTGCTTACCACTGAGTTAACTGACAGACATCAATTATAGCATAGGCTTCCATATTAAAATATATTTTTGTTTAAAAAAGAAAAACTATTAAAATGGCTAAACAAACATAATTCACAACTTTGCTCCTTTTGGTTCCTTTAATAGTAAGTCAAGTTGATTTTCACCACCTTTGCAATTATTATTTTCTTTGGCTGTAAAATTCTTTTCCATCACACCCTTTCCCTGCTTCACTTGTAATCACTCTTCTTAGTTACTGGTCTCAGCACAATTGTTTTACTTTCTTAGTCTTCCTTAAGGAGCCAATGCCCACCACCTCCAGCACCACTCCCCCATTATCACGTTGCCCTGTTTATTTCTTTCATGCCACTTATCACGTTCTGGAATTGTACTGTCTACTTGTCTTTGTGTTCACCATTAGTCTCTTCCCACTAAACCTCATCTTCCTTTTCACCATAATAATCCTAGAGCCCAGAACATTTGTTACCAGGTAGGCTATATTAGGGATTTGGGAGAGGAAACAACAGATACCTATCCCAGGTAATTCAGCAGATGGGCTGCCCAGTCAGAAACTGGAAGAAACAAGCACTCTACAGAGTGAGGAAACTTGTCTTTGGCTCTGGGTGTTTACACTGTTGACACCACTAAAGTGGAGTCTGGGGATACAAATGCTGCTGTCTCTGGAAAGTGGATGTTGGTACTTAACTGTTTCTACTGCCATAACCCATCAAACCACAATGAGACACCATCTCACACCAGTCAGAATGGCTATTATTAAAAAGTCAAAAACTAACAAGTGCTGGTGAGGTTGTGGAGAACAAAGAACACTTATACACTGCTGCAGGGAATGTAAATTAGTTCAACCATTGTGGAAAGCAGTGTGGTGATTCCTTAAAGAGCTAAAAACAGAACTACCATTTGACCCAGCAATCCCATTACTGGGGATATACCCAGAGGAATATAAATTGTTCTATTATAAGACACATACATGCATATGTTCGTTGCAGCACTATTCACAATAGCAAAGACATGGCGTCAACTTAAATGCACATCAACAGTAGACTGAATAAAGAAAATGTGGTGCATATACACCATGAAATATTATGCTGCCATAACAACAACAGGATCATGTCCTTTGCAGGAACACTGATGGAACTAAAGGCCATTATCCTCAGCAAACTAATGCAAGCACAGAAAACCAAATACCTCATGTTCTCACTTATTAGTGAGAGTTAAATAATGAGAACCAGCAGGCACAAAGAGGTAAACAACAGACACTGGGGCCTGGAAAAAGGGAAAGAGACAGACACTGGAGAGTGGGAGGAAGGAGAGGGACAGACACTGCATGGGAGGAGGGAGAGGGACAGACACTGGAGAGTGGGAGGAAGGAGAGGGACAGACACTGCATGGGAGGAGGGAGAGGGACAGACACTGGAGAGTGGGAGGAAGGAGAGGGACAGACACTGCATGGGAGGAGGGAGAGGGACAGACACTGGAGAGTGGGAGGAGGGAAAGGGACAGACATTGAGTGGGAGGAAGGAGAGGGACAGACATTGAGTAGGAGGAGGGAGGGGGACAGACGCTGAGTGGAAGGAGGGAGGGGGACAGACACTGGAGAGTGGGAGGAGGGAGAGGGACAGACACTGAGTGGAAGGAGAGGGACAGACACTAGAGAGTGGGAGGAGGGAGAGGGACAGACACTGGAGAGTGGGAGGAGGGAGAGGGACAGACACTGAGTGGGAGGAGGGAGAGGAACAGACACTGGAGAGTGGGAGGAGGGAGAGGAACAGACACTGAGTGGGAACAAAGAGAGGGACAGACACTGGAGCGTGGGAGGAGGGAGAGGGACAGACACTGGAGCGTGGGAGGAGGGAGAGGGACAGACACTGGAGCGTGGGAGGAGGGACAGGGACAGACACTCTGGAGAGAGACAGACACTGGAGAGTGGGAGGACGGAGAGGACAGACTCTGAGTGGGAGGAGGGAGAGAGACAGACACTGGAGAGTGGGAGGAGGGAGAGGGACAGACACTGAGTGGGAACAAAGAGAGGGACAGACACTGGAGCGTGGGAGGAGGGAGAGGGACAGACACTGGAGCGTGGGAGGAGGGAGAGGGACAGACACTGGAGCGTGGGAGGAGGGAGAGGGACAGACTCTGAGTGGGAGCAGGGAGAGGGACAGACACTGCATGGGAGGAGGGAGAGGGACAGACACTGGAGAGTGGGAGGAGGGAAAGGGACAGACATTGAGTGGGAGGAAGGAGAGGGACAGACATTGAGTATGAGGAGGGAGGGGGACAGACACTGAGTGGAAGGAGGGAGGGGGACAGACACTAGAGAGTGGGAGGAGGGAGAGGGACAGACACTGAGTGGAAGGAGGGAGAGGGACAGACACTAGAGAGTGGGAGGAGGGAGAGGGACAGACACTGGAGAGTGGGAGGAGGGAGAGGGACAGATGCTAGAGAGTGGGAGGAAGGAGAGGGACAGACACTGGAGAGTGGGAGGAGGGAGAGGACAGACTCTGAGTGGGAGCAGGGAGAGGGACAGACACTCTGGAGAGAGACAGACACTGGAGAGTGGGAGGAGGGAGAGGGACAGACACTGGAGCGTGGGAGGAGGGAGAGGAACAGACACTGAGTGGGAGGAGGGAGAGGAATAGACACTGAGTGGGAAGAAAGAGAGGGACAGACACTGGAGCATGGGAGGAGGGAGAGCAACAGACACTGGAGAGTGGGAGGAGGGAGAGGATCAGAAAAACAACTATTGGGTACTATGCTTAGTACCTGGGTGACAAACTCATCTGTATACCAAACCCTCAAGACACGAGTTTACCTATATAACAAACCTGAACATGTATCCCTAAACCTCAAACTTAAAAAGTAAAAATAAAATGAGAACGCTTTTTTGAAAGAAACCTTTTTTTTAAGTCTTTCATATCACCAGGTCTGATTCAAAACTTTATGGGCTTGGCAGAATTGAGGCTATGGGCCTGCATCCCATTCAGGGAGGTTGGGAAAGCAAGTGGCTTCCATTTTCAGCCTCTATAATGCTAGTTGAGCTTGGCCTTATACAGAGGATTTCCCATATAGAAGATTCAGCAACCAGGTGGCCAAAATACAAGATAAATGGCTCTATTTATATAAGCTCTCAAACATTTTTCAATGAATAAATCCTAAAATAAATTGAATATTATTAGAGCAAGTTTTAAATAAATACATGTTATTATAAATTTTCTAGCCGGGCGCGGTGGCTCACGCCTGTAATCCCAGCACTTTGGGAGGCCGAGGCGGGCGGATCACAAGGTCAGGAGATCGAGACCACGGTGAAACCCCGTCTCTACTAAAAATACAAAAAATTAGCCGGGCGCGGTTGTGGGCGCCTGTAGTCCCAGCTACTCGGGAGGCTGAGGCAGGAGAATGGCGTGAACCCGGGAGGCGGAGCTTGCAGTGAGCCGAGATCGCGCCACTGCACTCCAGCCTGGGCGACAGAGCGAGACTCTGTCTCAAAAAAAAAAAAAAAAAGAAAAAATTTTCTAGTATTTACCTATCAATGATTATTTATTCCAATTCTTGTTTCCTCCTTCCAGACTTGAATACCTGTGTTTCTAAGCAGCTTGAATTTCCTTAACCATGATGTGGGCGACAATGCGAAGAACTTTCCAGATTCCCCTTAGATGAAGGATTTGTTTCCTAGATGTTGGGAGAGTGGTCAGTTTATACCTATCATATGACAGGCCCTTCTACAATGGCCTCAGGTCCCATTTCTGGGTACCCTACATCCAATGACTGATAAATATGGAAATATAAAGGCTTGACCCCTTGCCCCAACTGCAGACAATTCTGTGAAGCCAGTAAGCCCCAGAGTTCCCTGAAGGGTGAGTCCAGGCTGGCATTTGGCCTTCATGCAGCTTGATTTCTCCCTCTGCCCACCCTTGCTTTCCTCCCTTGTCTTCCATAGGTGTTGACCCTAAGGGCATTCCTTAATACTCTGCAAGCTAAACTCCCTTTTGCAGTCCACATTCTGGGGGACCCAGCCTGGGGCAGTTATTAGCAGCAGTCATACAATAAAGTAGGCATTCAGATCAGGTTTGTAACTAAAGCATTCACTTCCTTGCCGACTGACAAGTGGCAAAAGGGAACTTCCCGATGTGATGAAAGTATTCTATACTAAAACCGGGGATAGTATTTACATTTGGGTATACATTTGTCAAAACTCATTGTATGTCTATTTAAAATTTATGCTTTTAACTATTTGTAAATTATACCTCCAAAATGTATAGGAGATGGCCAGGCGTGGTGGCTAATGCCTATAATGCCAGTGCTTTGGGAGGCTGAGGTAGGAGGATCACTTGAGGCCAGAAGTGCAAGACCAGCCTGGACAACACAGCAAAATCTCATCTCTACAAGATGAGAGAAACTTAAAAATTAGTCACGTGTGGTGGCGCATGCCTGTATTCCTAACTACTTTGGAGGCTGAAGTGGGAGGATCACTTGAGTCTGAGTCTGAGGCTGCAGTGAGCTATGATCATACCACTACACTCTACCCAGGCAAAAGAGTGAGATCACATCTCCAAATAAGTAAAAATTTCAAAAAAATGTTTTTTAGGCCAGGTGTAGTGGCTCACACCTATAATTCCAGCACTTTGGGAAGCCAAGGTGGGAGGATCCCTTGAGGTCAGGAATCCAAGACCAGCCTGGGCAACATAGGGAGACACGGTCTCTACAAAAAGTAAAATAAAAATTAGCCGAACACGGTAGCACGTGCCTATAGCCCCAGCTACTTGGGAAGCTGAGGTAGGAAGATCTCTTGAGTCCAGGCGGGAGAGGCTGCAGTAAGCCCTGATCATACCATTGCACTCCAGCCCAAGCAACAGAGCGAGGATATTACTGACAAGGTGGCTTCCAGTTCCTTTCACAGTGGATACCGACATATGATTTCAAAAAGATAGCAGATAAGGAACAAACATCAGCTAATGAATGGACAGTGAGTGATGCCTTCTAGTCTCAAATGAAATGTTTTAGTGATTTGGAACGTGGAAGGAAAACTTTTATGAGGCATTCCCATTTTGAAAATATAATTGACATAAAACCATTAAAGATGATTAGGTTCAACCAACAAAAATTGTTAAAATGAGATCATGTGGAAGTTGCCATATTGTATCTGAAAAAGATAAAATGATTACCAAGACAGAACAGATAAAATGAAATAATTGCCATGAGATGTTATTTTCTCCCTTAAGCTAAATAGTTTTTCAACATAAATAAAAAGGGCAGAAACTGCTTAAGAAACAATTTAATGTTCAATGCTCTTTTAATTTTGCTTTAAAATTCTTGTGAAACTACACCAAGTAAGTACATTCGAGAGTAATATATAAGTTACAAACACTCTCAAGGGTTACAATTTGAACTCTTTGTCCTGTTTATTTAAGGAAAGCAAAGAAACGGATGGAACACTGAATATTTCCAACCAAAAATTAAGTAGAAACCTGGAAATATTACTCAAAACCCCTTTCCTAGTTTTATTTATAAATGTCACTACAAAGAAGTCTGGGCTATAAAATTCTTTTAATTATATTTTACTCATCTTTTCTAGTATCTTCTCCTTGCCAAAATTCCCAATTTTAAACAAGCAGGGTATAAACTTAAGCAAGCATGATATAAGCAGGGTATAGCATGGAGGTTACCTCATAGTTATGGTGTCCATAATTATGATTTTCAGAGTATAGGGAAGAAAACAGAAATGAGAAAGAGCATATCTCAATGAACAGTTTAGACTGAAAAACACTGGATCTACAAAAGCATACATTGTGCACTTTGTCTTTCTACCAACGAATTCTAGATTACAGTCTGAAGGAAAACAAGTATCTAAACATCCTGTGTTAAAAAATTATTTAGCTTAGAAATAAGTTATACCTTCTTCAGGAAGAAGCAGGTTTCTTGGTGTGACTTAAAGTTAGTGAGAGGAAGCCGTTCCCTTATTAAGACATATACAATAATAGAAATAATGTGGAGCTCCAAAAATGGTAACTATTATTACCACAGTGTAGAAATAAATTATGTTTGTTTTTTTTTTTTTTTTGCTCTTTTACTTAATCTGGTTAATTATCTATGCAAAGCAGTTATTCTTGGCAACCCTAAAGCCAAAACTGTAACTTTAACATTGCTGGGAGTAGAAGAAAGAGATTTCTACTACAGAAAAAAAGTTCCTCTGAATTCTAATACATATGGCTAGACTTTACTGACTCAAAAGACTATGACTCAACAACCACAAACACTAAACTACCCAGTTTCAAAGCTAATTAGATAACCTACTTATTTTATTAATCAGTCAACCTATCTAATATGAGGCATACTGGCTTTGGTCTGTAACAATGGCAGCATTGATAATGAGGAATACGGACAAGGAAAAGAAATTCAGTAAGTACTCAGTATGAAGCTTCCATGAGCATCACTGTACTTTAAAGGTTTACTTAGGCAATGAAGTGCAACCAACAATTTATAACACAATTGTATTATTATAAACCATGATAATGCAGAGATTGTCAAACTAGATTTTTTTAAAGATTCAATTATATGCTGTCTATAGGAGACATATTTTAAATAGACTGAAAGTAAAACAATGGAAAAAAAAGATAAATCATTCACACAGCAACCATAAGAAAGCTGGAATGGCTATATTAATACCAGACAAAATGGACTTTAAAACAAAAAAAATTTCCTAGAGATGAAGAGGAACATTTTATAATAGTAAAAAAGTAAATCCAGTAAAAAGATTTAACAATTTTAAACATATGTGCTCTTAACAACAGAGCCACAAAATGTATGAAGAAAAAACTGACAAAATGGAAGGGAAAAATATATAATTTAAAAATAATAGTTAGAGACTTCGGTATCCCACTTTCAGTAATGGAGAAAACAGCCAGGAAGAAGATCAACAAGGAAACAGAACACTTGAACAACACCATCAATTAACAGGAGCTAGCCGGGCGCAGTGGCTCCCAGCACTTTGGGAGGCCAAGGTGGGCGGATCATGAGGTCAGGAGATCGAGACCATCCTGGCTAACACGGTGAAACCCCGTCTCTACTAAAAATACAAAAAAAAAAAAAAAAAAAAAAAAATTAGCCAGGAGCGGTGGCGGGCGCCTGTAGTCCCAGCTACTCGGAGAGGCTGAAGCAGGAGAATGCCTTGAACTCGGAGGCGGAGCTTGCATTGAGCTGAGATCGCGCCACTGCATTCCAGCCTGGGCAACAGAGGGAGACTCCGTCTCAAAAAAAGAAAAAGGGAACTAACAGACATCTATATAACACTCTAGCCAACAGCAGCATACACATTCTTCTTAAGTGCACAGGAAACATTCTCCAGAACAGGACATATATCAGGCCATAAAATAAGTCTCAATAAATTTAAAATGACTGAAGTCATATACAGTAAATTGAAATTAGAAACAGGTAACAGAAGCAAACTTGGGAAATCTGCAAATACATGCAAAATAACAACATACTCTTAGGCAATTAATTAAAAACAAAATAACAAAAGAAATTAGAAAATACTTTAAGTAAAATGAAAAAAAGAGCAAAATGTATGGGATATAACTAAAACATAGTAAGTATATAGCTATGAAGCCTATATTAAATAAGAAAAAAGATCTCAAATCAGTAAGTCAAACTTCTGCATTAAGACTCAAGAAAAAAGAGGAAACTAAACCTAAAGCAAGCAAAAAAAAATGAAATAAAAAAGATTAAAAATTAACCAAATTAATAGAAATAGAAAAAAATCGGACAAAATTAACAAAACCAAAGGTTGCTTCTTTAAGAGGAGCAACAAAATTGGCAAAACTTCAGCTAGACTGACCAGGAAAAAAACAAAACAGGAGGTGGGGCACGGTGGCTCATGCCTATAATCCCAGCATTTTGGTAGGCTGAGGCAGGTGGATCGCCTGAGCTCCTAAGTTCGAGACCAGACTGAGCAACATGGCGAAATCCTGTCTCTATTAAAAAAAACACACAAAAAATTAGCCAGGTGTGGTGGCGTCGGCCTGTGGTCCCAGCTGCTTGGGAGGTTGACATGGGAGGATCCCTTGAGCCTGGGAGGCAGAGGTTGCAGTGAGCCATGATTGTACCACTACACTCCAGCCTAGGTGACAGAGTGAGAGTCCATAGCAAAAACAAAACAACGACAACAAAAAACCAAACCAAACCAAAACAAAACAAAAAACCCCACAAAACAAAAACAGAACCCACCACCACCATGACAACAACAAAAACAAAAATGACAGGGGACTTAAGTTACTAAAATCAGGAATGAAAGATGATGCATCACTATTGACCATACAGAAACAGAAAGGATTAGAAGGAAATACTACGAATAATTATATACCAACTAATTAGATAATTTGAATGAAATGGAAAAATCCCTAGAAAGACACAAACTATTCCTTCTGGAAACTGGATTAAGAAAAACATAGAACATCAAATAGCTACGTATAACAAGAAACTTAATTAGTAACTTAAAAACTTCTTACAAGCCCAGGTTCAGATGACTTAACCTGGAAATTCTACCACAACTTTGGAAAAAAAAAAAAAAGTAATACTAAGTCTTCACAAACTCTTCCAAAACTCATGAGCAGAGAACATGTCCCAACTCATTGTAAGAGGCCAATATTACCATAACAACATCATACAAAGACATCACACAAAAGAAACTACACGCTAATACCTCTTGCTAATATAGATACAAAAATCCTTTACAAATACTAGAAAGTCTAATCCAGAAGCACACAAAAAGGACTATACCTGATGACCAAGTGAGAGATATCCCAGGAATATAAGAATGACTCAACATCTGAAAATCAATTCATGTAAAACACCACCTCAATAGAATAAAGGGCAAACTCCACATGATCATCTAAATAGAAATAGAAAAAGCATTTCTCAAAATCTAGGACCCTTTCACGATAAAATACATTCAACAAACTAGTAGTAGAGAACTTAATCAGGAAAAAAGACTCAGAAAAACATACAGCTAACATTTTACATATTGGTGAAAGACTGAATGAATTCCCCCTAAGAAAAGCAAAAAAGGCAAGGAAGATCACTCTCACCATTTGCATTTAACACTGTACCAGAAGCTCTAGCCAGGGAAATTACGCAAGAAAATGAAGTAATACACATCTAGGTTGGAAGCAAAATATAAAACTATCCCTCCATGCAGATTATACGATCTTATTGGATATCAAAAAATCCTAAAGAATACACTAAAAACCTATTAGATCTAATAAGTCACTTCAGCAAGGTTGCATTATACAAGATCAACATACAAAAATCAATTGTATTTCCATAAACTTGAAATGAAGAGTCCAAAAAGGAAATTAATTATATTGTAATTCCATTTACAATACCATCAAAAAGAATAAAATATTTTGAAATAAATTTAACAAAAGATTTTAAAACTTATACAATGAAAACTACAGGCCAGGCACGCTGGCTCAGGCCTATAATCTGAGCACTTTGGGAGGCCAAGGTGGGAGGATCGCTTGAGTCCAGGAGTTTAAGACCAGTCTGGGCAACATAGTAGGATCCTATCTCTACAATTTTGTTATTATTTTTTTTAATTAGCTGGATGTGGTGGCATGGGCCTGTATTCCCAGCTATTTGGAAGGACGAGGCAGGAGAATCGCTGGAGCCTGGGAGTTCAAGGCTGCAATGAACCATGATTGTGCCACTGAACTCCAGCCTAGATGACAGAGTAAGACCCTGTCTCAAAACCAAAAACAAAAATACCAGAAAACTACAAAATATTGTTGAAAACAACAACAACAAAGAAAATCTAAATAAATGAAAAGGCATCTGATGTTTGTGGATTAGGTCACTTAATATTAAGATGAAAATGCTCTTCAAATTGATCTATGATTTTAACTCAATCTGTATAAAAATCTCAGCTACTTGGCCGGGCGCAGTGGCTCACGCCTGTAATCCTAGCACTTTGGGAGGCTGAGGTGGGCGGATCACGAAGTCAGGAGATCAAGACCATCCTGGCTAACATGGTGAAAACCCATCTCTACTAAAAATACAAAAAATTAGCCGGGCATGGTGGTGGGCAGCTGTGGTCCCAGCTACTCAGGAGGCTGAGGCACGAGAATGGCATGAACCTGGGAGGCAGAGCTCGCAGTGAGCTGAGATCGCTCCACTGCACTCCAGCCTGGGCAACAGAGCAAGACTCCATTTAAAAAAAAAAAAACAAAAAAAACAAAAACAAAAAAACAAAATCCCAGCTACCTTTTTCCTAGAAATTTAGAAACTTATCCTAAAATTTGTATGGGAAATGAAAGCAACCCAGAAAAGCCAAAACTATCCTAAGAAACAACAAAATCGAAGGATTCACATCTTCCAATTTCAAAACTTACTACAAGATACAGTAATAAAGTGGTACTACTGTAAGGACAGACATATAGATCAAGTGAATAAAATTGAGAGTCTATAAATAATCCTTTACATTTATGGTCAATGGATATATACACACACACATATATATACACACACACACACACACACACACACACACATATATATATATATATATATTTTTTTTTTTTTAACAAAAGTGCCAAGATAATCCAATGGGGGATAAATAGTCTTCAACAAATAGCCCTGGAGCAGCTGAGTATCTACTTGCAGAAGAATGAAGTTAGGCTCCTTCCTCACACCACACACAAAAATTGATTCCAAATAGATCATAGATCTAAATATAAGGAACTACAAGTATAAAACTCTTAGTAGAATATATAGGTGTAAAATTTGTAACCTTCTGTTGGGCAATGGTTTCTTAGCTGTGAGACCAAAATCACATAGTACAAAAGAAATGACTAGTATTTTGGGATTCATCAATATTAAAATCCTTTATGCCTCAAAGGATACTACCAAGAAAAAGAAAAGATACCCTCACAGACAGAGAAAAAATATTTGCAAATTATATATCTGATAAAAAACTAGTATACAGAACATACAAAGAACTGCTATAACTTGATAGTTTTTTTTAAAAACTGAATTTTTGGCCAGGCGCAGTGGCTCACACCTGTAATCCCAGCACTTTGGGAGGCCGACGCTGGCGGATTACTTGAGACCAGGAGTTCGAGACAAGCCTAGTCAACATGGTGAAACCCTGTCTCTGCTAAAAAACTACAAAAATTAGCCAGGTGTGGTGGTAGGCATCTATAATCCCAGCTACTCGGGAAGCTGAGGCAGCAGAATCACTTGGATCTAGGAGATGAAGGTTGTAGTGAGCCAAGAGTGTGCCACTATACTCCAGTATGGGTGACAGAGCGAAACTCTTTTCTTCAAAGAGGATATACAAATGCTCAACACGCACATTAAAAAAAAAATGCTCAGGCCGGGCATGGTGGCTCACGCCTGTAATTCCAGCATTTTGGGAGGGCAAGGGCGGGGGTGGATCACCTGAGGTCAGAAATTCCAGACCGGCCTGGCCAACACGGCAAAACAACACGGTAAAAATACAAAAATTAGCCAGGTGGGGCTGGTGGGTGCCTGTAATTCCAGCTACTCTGGAGGCTGAGGCAGGAGAATCGCTTGAACTGGAGAGGCGGAGGGTGCAGTGAGCCGAGATGGCAACACTGCACTCCACCCTGGGCAACAGAGACTCCATCTCAAAAAAAAAAAAAAAAAAAAAAAACAAAAAAAAAAAGCTCAATATGCTTAGTCATCAGGGAAAATCAAATCAAAATCACCATGATATACTACTTCACAGTCATTAGCATGGCCTATATTAAAAAAAAAAGGAAAAGAAAAAGAAGTGTTGTCAAGGATGTGGGATAAGTGGAACCCTTATACACTGCTGGTGAGGAAGTAAAATTGTACATCTGCTTTGGAAAAATGTCTGGCAGTTCTTCAAGAAGTTAAACATAGAGTTACCACATACCCTGGCAATTCTACTCCTATGTCTATACCCAAGAGCTAAAAACTATACATGTAAACAAAAACTTTCAGATGAATTTCACAGTAACGTTATTCATAAGAGCCAAAAGGTAGAAACCATTCAAATGTACTGAATAGATAAATAAAATGTAATATATTCATAGAATGAAATATTATGCAGTAATTAAAAGGAAGTACTAATACATGCTACAACATGGACGAATCTTGAAAACATTATGCTAAGTGAAGACTACATGTTGCATGATTCTATTTATATGAAATGCCCAGAATAGGCAAATCTATAGAAATAAAAAGTAGCTTACTAGTTGCCTAGGGGTGAAGTGGGGTGACATGGGGAGTGACTGCTAATGGGTATGGTTGGTGAGACTTCTCTCTGTGGTGATGAAAGTATTCTAAAGTGGATTCTGGTGATGGCTGGACAATTCTGTGAATATATTAAAAACCACTGAATTGTAAACTTAAAAAAATTTTCTGAGACAGAGTCTTGCTCTGTTACCCAGGCTGGAGTGCAATAGTGTGATCTTGGCTCACTGTAGCCTCGACCACCTTGGCTCAAACGATCCTCCCACCTCAGCCTCCTACGTAGCTGGAACTACAGGCACACACCACCACACCTGGCTAATTTTTGTATTTTTTGTAGAGATGTGATTTCACCATGTTGCCCAGGCTGGTCTCAAACTCCTGGGCTCAAGTGATCCACCCACCACAGCCTCCCAAAGTACTGGGATTACAGGTGTGGGCCACTGCTCCCAGCCATGAATTGTGCCCTTTAAATGAATGGTGTATGGCATAGGAATCTTATCTCAATAAAGCCCTTAAAACAACAACAACACTAACAATGAGATGAAGCAAGAGGCAGGGCCAGCACTCAAAGGGACCACTTAGAAATGGTCGTTTTAGTTAGAAATGTAACTGAAGAGTAATATTTCTAAAACAATGGAAAGCTGCTAAAGATTTAACCTGTGAAGGACATGATCAGTTTTGTACAAAATAAAGACTACTGTAATATCAATGTGGATAACAGATTAGGGGGAAATCATGAGAATGGAGAAAGGAAGGGCATTAGGAAATTGCTGAAGTAATCCCACGATGCCTGAACTAAAGCAGTAAGAGATATGATGGAAAAGATGGGACAAACTTGGAAGATATTAAGAGTTAAGAATTAATGGGATTCAGCAAATAGTGGAGGGAAAAAAAGGGGAAAGGGAGGAATCATGGACCCTATTTCTGAGGACTCCACTTGGGCATCACCTTCTCCTAAACTTTTCTTCAATCCACAATTTGAGTTTAATGTCCTTTTTTGTGTTACAAATATACATAGTGCATACCTTTATCATTGTATTTACTACATCCTAATGTAGTGTAATTGTCTGTTCATGTGTCTGTCTCCCCCATTAGTCTCTGCGATTGAGGGTAAGGACTTTATTTCATAATGTCTTTGTAGCTCTGTACCCCCCAAGAGCTTAGTGACTGGCGAAGAAGGTGTCACCAACCAGGACAGAGAATACAACAAGGGAAACAGGTTAGTTTTGGAATAGGGACATGCTGAGGAAAGATAACGATGTCAGTTTTTCATATATGCCTACAACACATCCAAACACAAAACTGTCAGATGAAAAGTTGGTTCTATTAAGTTGGAGATCAAAAGTGAGTTTCAGAATAGTTAGTAAGCATCATGATATAGGAGGAAGAGGCAGTAACTAAAACCTTGTGTATGTGGACCAGATTGCTTACAAGAAGCATAAGATAGAAGTAAAGCCAGATGAAGATAAAATTCTGGAAAACTCCTACATATAAGAGATAGGCAAAGTAACTGGAACTCTCAAAAGGATTCTGAGGATTACAGAGGAAGAAAGAAAAATCAGAGGAATAATATCAAGGAAGTTAAGAAGGACAAAAAGGTATATACTGGATTTGGCAAAGGTCACGTGATTTTTGCAAAAGCAGTTTCAGTGGAGAAAGGTTGGGGGTAGGGGGAATCCAACCTATAGCTGAACAAGAGCCAATGAGAGATGAGGAAGTAAAAATAGTGAGAGTTAGGAAGCTTAACTTTGAAGTGAAGGAGAATGCTGGGGATAGTAACGGTGGCACAGAGTCAAAGGCAAATTTTATATTATTTTGTTTTTATTTTTTAACTGAGAAGTCTCAATCACGCATATATCCTGAGAAAAATAAGTCAATACAGAGGCTAATGGGGAAAAGTGATAAACAGATAATGTCAGTCACTGAGAAGACAGAAGGGTATGAGAGCAAAGCTTTAACAGGAGAAAGGAAAAGAAGGATAGTTATGGGTACTGTTCCTAAATATTAAGGAGTGACAAGGGTGCCTAGCAGGAGCAAAGGGAGTTCCCTCCAGAAAGCTCTATTTTTTTTTTTTTTTTTTTTTGAGATGGAGTCTCACTCTGTCACCCAGGCTGGAGTGCAGTGGCTGGATCTCAGCTCACTGCAAGCTCCGTCTCCTGGGTTTACGCCATTCTCCTGCCTCAGCCTCCCGAGTAGCTGGGACTACAGGCGCTCGCCACCTCGCCCTGCTAGTTTTTTGTATATATATATTTTTTAGTAGAGACGGGGTTTCACTGTGTTAGCCAGGATGGTCTCGATCTACCGACCTCGTGATCCGCCCGTCTCGGCCTCCCAAAGTGCTGGGATTACAGGCTTGAGCCACTGCGCCCGGCCTCAGAATGCCTCTACTTTCTTGGTGAAGTAAGAGGTAAGCTATCTCGTAAAAGCTAACAGGAAAAGAGTAACAAAGAAGCACTGGAGGCTGGGTGTGGTGGCGCATATGTGTAATCCCATGTAATCCCAGCACTTTGGGAAGCCGAGGCAGGTGGATTGCTTGAACCCAGGAGTTGGATATCAGCCTAGGCAATACGGCGAAACACGATCTTAAAAAAAAAAAAAAAAAAAAAAAAAAAAAAAAAAAAAAAGGCTGGGGGCAGTGGCTCATGCCTGTTAATCTCAGCACTTTGGGAAGCCAAGGTGGGTGGATCACCTGAGGCTGGCAGTTCAAGACCAGCCTGACCAACATGGAGAAACTCCACCTCTACTAAAAACACAAAAGTAGCCGGGTGTGGTGGCACAGGCCTGTAATCCCAGCTACTCGAGAGGCTAAGGCAGGAGAACTGCTTGAACCTGGGAGGCAGAGTTTGCGGTGAGCCGAGATCACACCATCGCACTTCAGCTTGGACAAGAGCGAAACTTGGTCTCAAAAAAAAAGAAAAAAAGAAAAAAGAAAAAAAAATTAGGCAGGTATTATGGCATATGCCTGTAGTCCTAGCTTCTTGGGAGGCTGAGGGTGGGAAAATCATCTAAGCCAGGAAGGTTAAGGCAGCAGTGAGCCAAGATCGAGTCACTGCACTCCAGCCTAGGTGACAAAGTGAGATCTTATCTCAAAAAAATAAATAAAATAAAATAAAATAAGACAAAAAGAATGAACAAAAGAAAGAAGTCCTGGAGATAGTGAAAAAGGTTTGAAGTAACTGCACACAGTATTGGGTGGGGTCCAAATGAGGTTGAAATCCAAAAGTATAAACTAAGTAGCAGTCTTCACAATAATGTAATATTTCTCTCCAACAATGGGGGTTAAAAGAGTAAAAGTTGGGGCCTGGCACGGTGGCTCACTAATCCCAGCAGTTTAGGAGGCCGAGGTGGGTGGATCACGAGGTCGGGAGATTGAGACCATCCTGGCTAACGTGGTAAAGCCCTGTCTCTACTAAAAATACAAAAAATTAGCCGGGCGTGGTGGCAAGCACCTGTAGTCCCAGCTACTCAGGAGGCTGAGGCAGGAGAATGGCATGAACCCAGGAGGCGGAGCTTGCAGTGAGCTGAGATCACGCCACTACACTCCAGCCTGGGCGACAGAGCGAGACTCCGTCTCAAAAAAAAAAAAAAAAGAGTAAAAGTTAATCAAAATGGAAGTGAAGAAGAAAGAACTGAATTACATATATGCAAAAATTCATTGAGTTATATTCTTGAGATTTGTTTGCTTGTTTATAAGTTATATCATAATATAAATGTTAATTTTTTAAAGAACTTTATTATATGTCTCATTTCCAGTACTCAACCTTAAACCTTCCAAATCAAAAGGCAAAAAAACACCTCTAGAACAACTTCTATTTAAAAACAGTAGGTTTTTAATAAGTCACAAAAAGCATAAAACTGAAGCCAAATAAACAAAAACCTAGGAAAAGACCTTCTCTCCCCTCAAATGCATATTTTTATTCTAGAATAAATTACAGACCACCAACTATAGCCTGACTTGGATATCAAGCACTGGTTCCCACACGAAAATTGTTATTGTTGGCTTTAGTGCTTTAATCTAAAGAGGACACAAATTCTGCTCATGTTTGAATAACCCTTGCCAACAAATTGATCCCATAGCACCAGGGCTGCAGAAAGTACTTTTAAAGATTGAAGAGAAACATAAAGGGGAAAAACTCAGTAAATGTATTTCCTCCTACTCGGAACCTAAGATAGATCCCTTTAAAGAGAAAAAAGCTTTTTCTCTTTCCTCTTTTTCCAAAAGCAGTCCAAAAGGGCATTAGAGAACATCTGTAATTTACATAGAAGGGAGCAATGCCAAAGAAACTCAGATTCCACAGCTGTTAACCCAGGGGACAACTCAAACCAGGCAAATCTCTAAATAAGGTATGAAAGGGAGATGCTCTGCTAGAGGGCAGCTAACTTCCAAAACCAGGAGTTTGGAGTGGGCACTTGAAATACTAATGTGTGCCTTTCTAGAAAGCTGCCTTTTGCCTTTATATGGGCAAACGAGAACAGTTCATAATTCCTTTACTAATTAAGATATACTCAAAGAAGACCAGGCATTTTGCCTGGTCACCACCTACTATTAATGTATGAACATAAAGAAATTCCCTTGTTATTTTAATGTTTATCTTCTTCATCTACCCAATATTAACATGTTGGTTAACAATACCACCAGAGAGTAAAAGCTCCCAACTGTACAGCACCAAAAGTTAATAAACTTTCAGAAACTGTCTAATAGAATAGTTTACAGAACCAGATTCCCTGGATTCAAGTCCTACCTCTCCACTTTTTGGGTTGCCTTGGACAAATCCCTTTACATTTGTAGGCCTCAGTTTTCTCATCTGTAAAATGGAGATAATCTTATCTACTCATAGGGTTGTGAGGATTAGACAATCAATGAATATAGACACGTACAAACACTCCAAATACATTGTAAATGCCCTTAAAGTCTTTGTGTCTATTACTAAGTCTCTACCTTATCAATCTGCAGCAAGCTCATCTCTTTACTATGACTTCTAAAATTGGCACACAGTGCTAAATTATGTGATTTATACTCTGTGAATGCCTTATAGTCAAAAAAGGGTCTCAAACTGTGGCATGTTGAATTTGTTGGCCTATTTACCAACAAACAACTAACAAATGTTAATGATTCATTGTAAAAATAGATACATTCAGACTTAAGATTTGAAGATTAAAGGCTCAATATACCAACTCCATTTCCCTTGACTAGTAGTCCTCTTCCGCGTGATATATGTGTTTACTGTAATGACTGACTAACTGCCTTTGCGGAAACTGTCAATACTCTGCATGCACAGCATCTGGAAGGATTAAGCAAAACACTAGGGAATTAAAAGACACAATGAAGTGAAAATTAAGAAGGAATGGAGAGCAGGATGTGTTCTAAATCCAAAGGAAATAGTCTTAGTAAGCTTTCATATTTTTCTCTGTTTTTTGTTATACTAATATTAGAGAGCTCTGTCCCTTTAACTGTCAAATGGTTTTCCATCTCACAAGTAATCTTTCTCCACCAAGGAGTCTTTTAAAAGTTATAAATAAAATATCCCAAATATTTTCTTTTTCCCACAGATGAGAACATTAGAACACTGACATTTTAATCTGTTCTTTACAAGAGTGAGTTGTGTCAACACAGTGCTCCCAGCTACAACATTGAAAAAACAAGTTTAATTAAAGACAGAGAAGAAACTGCATGTGGAGCCTAAGCCACTGAGATACAACGAAGAGTTGTCACCTTCAGAGTCAGTTCTCTAAGAACAGATCTCTTTGTCAGTGTCAGAAGAAGAAGAGAGACAAAGCAAAGTAAAAGTGTGATGCTATAAAGATAAAACATGGTGAAGTCAAATGTCAGTGTTGAGACTAGGAACTAAAAAATAGTATTTATGTAGTACTTCCAGAGTCCAAACACTACTCCTAACATCATAAAACATCTTTGGCTATAGATGCCTATTAGCCACATATATGTTGTAGAAGATACAGCTGAAGCACAAAGAGAAAGCCACGATCACAAGGTAATGTTTAGCAACAATGAATGTTGCTTTTACTGGGTTTATTTCAGAATACTGGCTATGCTCCTTCCTCAAACACTAATTTGAAGGGCAAATTAACATCGTCACAAAACTGTTTTCCCAAATTAAGCACAGCTCTAACTACATTCTAGCAATAGCTTGCTTTACTTGTCCTGCCCTTCTGCCAGGACATCCTATTGTCAGAGAGGCAGTACAGCACAATGAATAGAAAACAGGGGAGACATGACAAAGTTCTAACTTCAGCTCTGCCATTTCCTAGCTTAGTAACTCTTGGGCAAGTCACTGAATCTATTTGCGATAATTTTTCCTCATGTATAAAATAGAAATAAAAGCAACTACTCAAGTGTTATTGCAAGGCTTCAATGAGATAATATATGTGAAACACTCAGTTCACTTCTTGGCTCATATAGTAGATGATCCACAAATAATATTCTCACTACCTTTTGATTTTTATAATACTGAGCATTTGTTGATTGTGTATTATCATGCCCTCTAGATCGTATGTTGCTTAGGACTACAATTTCTTTCACCCCTATAAAATAGCCTATCTCACCTTAGAGGGAATGTTTAGTATTAAGTATTAATACCTCCTGGTCTGCTCACCCATATATAAATTATTTTGTCACAGCACAGTGTAACAGAATGGTTATCAGCATGAGCTGATATATCAAGATTGCTTGTACTAACCGATT
This sequence comes from Macaca thibetana thibetana, assembly GCF_024542745.1. Classification (NCBI taxonomy): domain Eukaryota; kingdom Metazoa; phylum Chordata; class Mammalia; order Primates; family Cercopithecidae; genus Macaca; species Macaca thibetana. The sequence continues at coordinate 14,877,741 of NC_065597.1, read as the reverse complement.
ACATTTCAATCACATCATCGATACTTAATAGCTATATAACTTTTGGCAAGTTACTTATCTATGTCTCAGTTTGTTAGATGGAAACATAATAATACTTTAGACTTACAGGGCTATTATGAAGATTACATATATAAAATATATGTAAAGCTATTAGAATAATACCTGGTCCAAGTATCAGTTCAAAAGACATTTGTTATTACCTGATAATAGATCTGCACAATGAATATTATTTTATATTGTGTAAGTATTAAATATTTCTCAGAATTTGTATGATAAAGTTGTTAGGAGAGAAAGCAGGGTAAATACTTTGGTAAGTAGTAATAAACATGATAGGAACAATAGGTACATAAGGGAAAAATGATAAATACAAGATAGGAAGTAATGAAATAAGAACATAAAGAAAGAAACAATGCTTTATAGAGGGCAATAAACTAAATGTGTTAGTGGTATAAGGAAATGAAAAACAATACGACATATAAAACTACCATATTTTAACTGTAGCAGATGATGATGAAGGAAGTGCAGGTTATTCAGAACAGTCAAAGACAGGAGCAAAGGTAGGAGAGGAGTACAGAAGGCCTATTTGGAGGCCATTACACATCTATCTGCCTGGAAGTGAGGGTGCCTATAGAACCTCTTAATTCCTTAGTCCTCCTAATTCCTTCCCCTAGAACTTATAAGGCACACAGTAGGTGCTCATTAAATATCTATGTAAAAGACAGAATGAATTCCCATCACAATTAGTTTCAAATGCTAGATTAAACAGACCTTCCCAACAGGCATGCCAAGGCATATTAGTGTGCCTAAATTGGGTGACAGGTGCACTGAGATAGTGATCTCATCAGCCCTTGAGGTCAAAACCTCTAGCCACAAGGTGGCTGTCCTGCTACCCCAGTGTGTCACACAAATATCATCACTGTCTAAGTGTATCATGCCATAAAAAGTTGGGAAGCAGTGGGTTAAACAATAAGGCCATTACGCGATATGCAATGGAACAGATACAAAGAGGAGTAGGTAGGAGAGGATATAATGTACAGTAGTCTTTGCCTAGGTGGGTGGCACTGTGGAAGATCAATTGATCCATTTGCATGCTGCCAATGAAGACATACCCGAGACTGGGCAATTTACAAAAGAAAGGTTTAATGGACTTACATTTCTACATGGCTGGGAAGGCCTTACAACCATGGCGGAAGGTAAAAGGCACGTCTCACATGGTGGCAGACAAGAGAAGAGAGACTGTGCAGAGAAGCTATTTTTTAAAACTGTCAGATCTTGTGAGACTCATTCGCCATCATGAGAACAGCACAAGAAAGGCCGGTCCCCATGATTCAACCACCTCCCACTGGGTCTCTCCCACAACCCATGGGAATTCAAAATGAGATCTAGGTGGGGACCCAGCTAAACCATATCAAAGAGGGAAAAGACAAGGTACAGAAAGAACAGCAGTTTAAAAGCTGCTGCAATAAGCTAGGCAAGAAAACTAAGGGTAACAAAAGTGATGAATTCAAAACAGGTTGTGAAAGAATAACTGCTTAGAACTAAGTTTAGTTCAGTTCCATAAACATTCATTGCTGCCTATTATGTGTCAGCTGTTTGCCGGGCATTAGGGATTTTAAAAATTGAAGAAAAATTCCAGTTATTAGGGAATTTTTTAATTGTAGAAACAGAATTCCAGGTTTTCCTTAATGTATTCTCTTGCACATTAGCGCTAAGAAGAAAGGGAGTATTAAAAGGTGTAACATATTGCACCATAAACCAAAGGTGGTTGTAACCTACTCATTAAAGCTTCAAAAAACAAGCCTTTGGGTAAGAAGGCTCAATGTCAACAGCCAGAGGGTTATGAGGAGAATTCAGTAGAATATTCCCCTAAACACAATAGCTGTACCAATATTTCTTAGTATATTTATATCTGATCAAGAGTTAGAATGCATGCCATTGACAAACTCCACTTTTAGCCTTTAAGAGAGAATAACAGTTATCATTTATTAGGTGCTCACTATACATAAGGCATTGTGCTACTTTACATATATAATGTCACTTTATCCTCAAAGCAACCTTGAAATGTAGGTATCAGTCCCATTTTGCCCATAAAAAAAAACAAGGCTTAGAATATTAAGTCATCTGTCTAAAGATATCCAGTTAGTAAAATGGCAGAGCCAGAATTCAAACCTAGATCCATCTAACTCTTAAGTCTGTGTTTTTATTAAATGTGTTTTAATAAATAAGTTACTTAAGAAAGGGCTTTAGGAAAGGCACTTGAGATACAGAGAAAAGACAGCCATCGAAGCAAACATAGGAAAGGCTCCCTCATGCACTGTTCTAAGAGGTTGTGCTTGCCTGAGACTCACCAACTGGATTCACGCAGGAGGAAATCTAGAGGTTTGTTCATCCGTTTTCTACTGCTGCTGTAACAAATTAACACAAATTTAGTGACTTAAAACAACATACATTTATTATCTTACAGTGTTTTGGCTCAGAAGTCTGAAACGAGTCCACTGAAGTGAGATCAAGGTGTCACAGTGCTGCATTCCTTTCTGAAGGGGCTAGAGCACAATCTACTTCTTTTCCTTTTCCAGCTTCTGGAGGCCACCAGCATTCCCTGGCTCATGGCTCCTTCCTGTCTTCAAAGCCAGCAATAATCAGTTGAGTCCTTCTCAAGCTGATGCTTCTCTGGTTCTTCCATAGTTTCATCTCCTTTTCATCACAAAAAGGTTCTTCAATTTTAAGGACCCATGTGATTAGATTAGGCCTACCCAGATAACCCACCATCATCTCCCCAACTAAAGGTCCCTGACTTAATCACATCTACAAAGTTCTTCTTGCTATATAATCAGATCATGGGGATTAGGACATGAAGGTTGTTAGAGGTGCCAATATTCTGCCTATCACAATCTGATTGTAAGACAGTAGAGCCTTTCACTGTTTGAATCATATAACTAGCCCCCTAGTTCTGGTTCCAAATGTACAAGACAATTTACTGATAATATTTTGGCTTACCCTATGGCTTACTTATAGGAAGAGAATGTGCTGTTTAGAGGATACAGTGTTCAATCCCCTGGGCAAATACATTTTATATTATATTGAATAATTTGTTTTCTGAGTTATACATTAGTGTCTTGTGAGTGCTGTCAGAACGAATCAGAATCTCTTACTCCAAAAACTCTAAGACTCAGACAATCAATATTCAGAATCTTTAAGTTAAGGATCAGAGTCAGGGATGAGGGAGGGGGCATATTTAACAAGTCTGTATCTATGATAAAAAATAACCTTTTGAAAAGCATGTTTAAGAAGCTATATATAATTATATATATCTAAGAATGCAGTTATGTGTCACTCCCTTTGATTTACAAGACTTGTCTCAACAAAGAGAGTAGTCAGTTTTCTGATTGTACCTGTGTAATCAATCAAATGGTTTGAAGTAGAATGTCCTTGGAAGACAGCAGGGAATTTCAAACCAACAACTTTTAAAACTTGGATCACATGGATTAGTGGTTGCCTAGGGCTGGAGCATTTTAGGGAGAATAAAGAGTGACTGCTAATGAGTTTAGGGTTTCTTTTTGGGGTAATACATTTTTTAAAAAACTGATTGTAGTGATGATTGCACAACTCTGTGAACAGACCAAAAAATCACTGCACTATATGTTTCAGATGGGTGAATTATATGGCATATGAATTATATCTCAATGAAAATTTGTAAAAACATTGGGTCACAGCCAGGCACAGTGGCTCACATCTGTAATCCCAGCACTTTGGGAGGCAGAGGCGGGTGGATCATGAGGTCAGAAGACTGAGACCATCCTGGCTAACACGGTGAAACCCTGTCTCTAATAAAAATACAAAAAATTCACTGGGCGTGGTGGCACACACCTGTAATCCCAGATACTCAGAGGCTGAGGCAGGAGAATCACTTGAACCCGGGAGGTGGAGGTTGCAGTTAGCTGAGACCACACCACTGCACTCCAGTCTGGGCGACAGAGCAAGACTCCATCTGAAAATTTAAAAAAAAAAAAAGAAAAAAAGAAATTGGGTCACAAAGAAGACAATGAGAAGAGGTACCGGAAAAAAACAAGGGGGTTTATGCAACTTATGATCTTAGTGAAGATCCCTTAATTCTACTACTGTCCTCCTTGTTTTTCTCTCTACCTTAGCTTTTTACAGATTCTGTTCTTGGAAAAGTCACAATTTTCCACTCCTTTTGTTTCTTACTTTACTCATCAACTAATTTACAACAAACATATTCCAATTATAAATACGGAATGTCATTCTGATGTTAACTTACAAGCTCCTTACTAGAGAAAAAGTATGCACAAGGAAGACATTCCTATCCTGATCCTGTTTTAGAGGCTCATTTTTTTTACTCTTGTTCTGCATTGTTTGCAGATTCTCTGTATGCCCTAAATCAGTCCACGCACAAGAGCTCTATCAGATTGATGCCTTCTTGAATCTAGATTCTCATATTAAAGTCAAAGAACTGGTATCTACTTGCAAATGAGGAAAGTTCACATGCTAGCAGACAAGCTCCATTTGTTCTATTTTATAGCAATAACGATTACAACGCCCAATAGTGAATACACTAATCTGTGCAATGCTATTGAAGGACTTGTCTCTGTTTGTACTTCTTTGTACCTACATCTTCTTTCTCAAGGGCAATGACAATCCCCTTTTTTCACAGGAAGGCAAAAACTGGCTTTCAAAGGTAGGCAGTTTTGCTTACAAATATCAGGAAATGTTTTGCTTGAGCCATTCTTATAGTTGATATAAAAATAATCACCTATATAACCCCCAAATGTCTCCCTGAATAATCAAGCCATTTCAAGAGAAAACTTTCTTGAAACTGATACATTAAAGCAGTTTAATTAGATTAATAAGATACCATAAACAGGGTTTCATTCAACTTTGAGATGGAACACTTACCTCACATGAACTCAGACAAAATAGTCTAGTTACTTTTCTACATGAGCATTATAAATATAAGAGATCACTGTCCATATTGGAATAACAGAAATAAGTGAAGTTGAAACCCTGATCCTTAGGAATAACTGTGCTTATATACTAGATGGTCTACTGAACCACAAATCTAGCATACTCTTTATATACTTACATGCATCACAATTTATTCCCATTTCATGGTATGCCTAGTTGTATAGGCAGAAAGAAGGTGACGGCCCCAGAAAAGATTAATGTACATAATCGACACTGTAGAATGCAGTTTTATATAATTTCCTTACTCTTAAATATGAATGTACAACTGACTTTGCAGAACAAGCATATCATAAATTCATTGTCTTATGCAAAACTAGTTTTGTCAAATAGTTCATATCATTCATTTTCCCAGGTTTCTGCAAAAACTAATTATTGCAGTCGAAACTAAAAACCTTTGAATGTTAGGTTACAAAATAGCTCACAAAGCAATTTATAGTATATTTATAAGTTTGTGTTGTTCCTGTTGTTGTTGTTGTTTTAATGCATGCAGGCACTAAAGTCCATATTCCAGGGATCCTTTCAGACCACTGAATGCTGAATTTTCCAAGCAGGCAGATGTAGCTCATTAGATCTGCCATGGACGGTGAAAGCCACTTGCCAATACTGTCGAGAGTGTATTACTTATTTCAATCTCGCCAAAGAGGACAGACCTTTCTCTGACAAAACATTACTAAAAAACACTGAGTTTGGGGCTGTGACTGGAACAGCTCAGCACACATGGATGGAAACTCAACAGAGAAACTAAAGCCAAGTGGAAGTGTCAGACTGACGTTCTAGCTTTACGCCTTCAGAGAGCACAGCTTCTACCTGGATTTCAAGAAGGGGTGAAAAGAAGAAAACCAAACACCTAGCAATAACAATGCTCTTGCAGCATGCATGATAATCACGCCATCTGACCTGACAGAACTGTCAGTATGAATGGCAAATTATCCGCATATGATTGAGTTTTGTAATCCTAGAAGCTCAAAACAGAGAAACTTAAGGAGCCAGTCAAATCAGCTTTGAATGTCAGTCACTGTCCAAGCAATGTAGTTAATCAGAAAAATCAGGATAGCACTCAGAAAACAGTCTAGGTCTTTTTTCAGCAATCACAAAGTAAACTAATGAAACACTAGACATTTAAAATTCTGTAGAATTAAATTGAATAGTCGTATGCCATAGTTAGTATGCCAAAGGTAAAAATAATGTAACTACCTGGATATTTTGCATAAATACTAAGTAGTCTTGCTCTTCACACAGTTTTTAAGTCTAAATAATTACATAATACTCAACTAAAATTTAGCTAGGTGGATAGAGCCCGATGTTTAGTTTAGATACAAGCACTAAGAGTAGCAGTTATGTTTTGTTTCTTGATCAAGGTGCTAGTTACATAGGTATCTTTAGGTTATAAAAATTCATCAAACTATACATTTACAATATGTGAATCTTTGTGATCAAAAAAGCTTTGTGATCAAGAAATATCATGTCCTCTAGTCAACTGCCCCAAGAATTTAGTCTCTAAGAAAAGTTATAGTTCAGATTCCCATTTGATCAAGCTTCACACTTGTTTTTCAGCTTTCCAAGCTAAACTGTTTAAGGATCAATTCAAGTTAGACATACTAGAGCAATGGAACATGTTTCACTACATTTAGGTCTATTATTTCATAATGGAGTTTATAATAACATTCCAAAGACTTAAGAGAGTTTTTTTTGGGTTTGTGTATGTGTGTGTGTGTGTGGGGGTGTATTTAGAGACAGGGTCTTATTCTGTCACCCAGCTGGAATGCAATTGTAAAATCATAGCTCACTGCAGCCTCAAATCCCTGGACTCAAGCAATCCTCCTGCCTGAGTATCAGGGACTATAGGTGTGTGCTACCATACCTGGCTAATTTTTTTGAATACTCTTTGCAGAAACAGGATCTGGCTATGTTGTCCAGTCTGGTCTTGAATTCCTGGGCTCAATCCACCTGCCTTGGCCTCCCAAAATGCTGTGATTAGAAGTGTGAGTCACCAGGCCCAGTCATGAAAGTATTTTTTAAATAGCCCCATTTGTTCCTGAAAAGATCTACCAAACCACAACTCATGCATATTACTCTTTAATAGTCACAAAGTAGTTTGTGAAAAATACATAAGATTGAGTATAATACTTCAATAATAAGGAACAGTCAAAACGTTTGATACTGATGACAGAGGCAGAACGACAGACATATACACTTGCCAAAAGTATATAAGAAAGATCATGATAGAAAAAAGAATCAACTCCAATTTTTCAATGCACTGTTAAAATATACATCTGTCTCCAAGGTCACTTTTAGACTTTAAGAGATACAAGTCTTAAAGCTACAGTTAGTTACCCAAAATTCTTTTTTTTTGGGGTGGGAGGCGGTGGGGGTGGTGCAGAATCTCACTCTGTTGCTCAGGCTGAAGTGCAGTGGCGCTATCTCAGCTCACTGCAACTTCTGCCTCCCCGGTTCAGCGATTCTCCTGCCTTAGCTTCTCAAGTAGCTGGGATTACAGGTGTGTGCCACCACATCCAGCCAATTTTGTATTTTTAATAGAGATGGGATTTCACATGTTGGCCAGGCTGGTCTAAAACTCCTCCTCAAGTGATCCACCCACCTCAGCCTCCCAAAGTGCTGGTATTACAGGCGTGAGCCACTGCGCCCAGCAACTACCCAAAATTCCATGATAGCTTACTATTTCTATAAAGAAGAGTCATTGTATTAAGTCAAAATTCTCAGCATCTGCTTAATCTACTGTATACACAACTAGAGGCCATAAAGAAATCTTTTCCTTTTTATAGGCAAAGAGTTGTACTATATGGAATTAATGGGGCAAGAGACGAAAAAAAAAAGTATTTTTATTATCACATATTCACAAGTGCAATTTTTTTACATACCACAAGAATCTCAAAATTATAATAGCATATAAGGCTGAAACAAACAGTAACTGGCTACATTTCTTTTTTTTTCTTTTCTTCTTTCTTTTTATTTGAGACGGAGTTTCACTCTTATTACCCAGGCTGGAGTGCAATGGCGCAATCTCTGCTCACCACAACCTCCGCCTCCTGGGTTCAAGTGATTCTCCTGTCTCGGTCTCCTGAGCAGCTGGGATTACAGACATGCACCACCACGCCTGGCTAATTTTGTATTTTTAGTAAGACGGGTTTCTCCATGTTGGTCAGGCTGGTCTCGAACTCCTGACCGCAGGTGAACCACCCGCCTCGGCCTCCCAAAGTGCTGGGATTATAGGCCTGAGCCACCATGTCCAGCGGCTACGTTTCTTTAAAAAAAAAAAAAAAATCATAGTCACTCCTTGTAGTCACTCGTTTAACTCATTTAGGTTCTAGGAGCCTAAATTATCCAAAAAGGCAAACCCTGACTCCAACTGAACACCCAAAAGAAACGAAGTTATCTTGTTGGTTGGTATTTATTTTTATTAACAATACAGCAACAATTTTACTTCTGATCCCATGAAAGGAGGATTCAGGAACATGAATCAAAAATGAACATGTACCGCCGGGCGCGGTGGCTCAAGCCTGTAATCCCAGCACTTTGGGAGGCCGAGACGGGTGGATCACGAGGTCAGGAGATCGAGACCATCCTGGCTAACACGGTGAAACCCCGTCTCTACTAAAAAATACAAAAAACTAGCCGGGCGAGGTGGCGGGCGCCTGTAGTCCCAGCTATGCGGGAGGCTGAGGCAGGAGAATGGCGCAAACCCAGGAGGGGGAGCTTGCAGTGAGCTGAGATCTGGCCACTGCACCCCAGCCTGGGCAACAGAGCCAGACTCCATCTCAAAAAAAAAGAAAAAAAAAAAAAATGAACATGTACATAACCCACTCTAGCTTAAAATTAACATAGTAGGTCAAAATTCTAAGAAAAATTATTAAATTTAGTCTTAACATTTAAGATAAATTTTAAATGACTAATATTAATGGCTGTGCAATGCTCAGGGTTCCCGCAAGTTATACCTTTAAAAAAAAATTTTTTTAGCAAATACGCAGCACGAAATTATTAGCCCAAAGTTCATCCTAGTTCTCCTCTAACATTAACCAGGGTTTCAATGGAAAACTCCACATAAATTTAAATTAGTAGCCTAATAATGTTTCTAAATAACCAAAAGTTGAACTGTTCATTGAATCATATAAAATTCCATTTCTGTGCATCAAAAACAGTCAAATCTTGATAATTTCATGTGGCTTAGCCTAAAAATAGTTTTTAAATAGTTCCAACTCTATGGTAGAAATAAGTAAATAGCAAAAAAATAAAAATAAATAAAAACATGATGTGAAAATACATGTTAGAAAATGCTTCCAACTAAATGCTAAGGTATAAAGAGATATAGAAATAGTGGGCTTCAGAAGAAGGCGGAAAAATCAGGTAGTTCAACAGGTTCCTAGCAGTGATAGATAAATTGACTTCTGCTTCACCTTTTAGGAAGACGCTATACTTAGCAAATCACTGTGTAAGCTGCCTCAGCAACAGCATTCCTGCTATCAAGTTTACTTGCAATGATTCTAACAAAGAAATTAATTTCTTAGATGACAGGAAAAGGTTATCTGAAATGGGGAAAACACAGGAGACTAAAGCTGCCTGTTAATAAAACAGACAAGTATCAGTCTAGGCACTGAATTCGGAGCAGTTTTACTCTCTGCAAGATCTGACTTCCCATAGCCCTCTATTATACATACATACACACACTCACATACATACCTATATAAGTGTATATATACATACATACTTGCGCTGGTTTACTCAGAACTTTCCTAGTTTTAGCACTGAAAGTTCCATGATCCAGGAATTCCAGCCTGGGCAAACTGAGATAGTCACCTTAATCTACGCCTACCAACTGATGCATGAGCATTTGTATGCGTGCGTGCACGCGCGCGCACGCACACACACACACACATACACACTCTCCCTTACCCATCCACATCCCCAACTCTAAAGAATGTTTTTCTAGGCTGGGTGTGGTGACTCACGCCTGTAATCCCAGCACTTTGGGAGGCTGAGGCGGGCAGATCACGAGGTCAGAAGATCGAGACCATCCTGGCTAACACGATGAAACCCCATCTCCACTAAACATATAAAAAATTAGCTGGGCATAATGGCAGGCGCCTGTAGTCCCAGCTACTCGGGAGGCTGAGACAGGAGAATGGCATGAACCTGGGAGGCGGAGCTTGCAGTGACCCGAGATGGCACCACTGCACTCCAGCCTGGGAGACAGAGCCAGACTCCATCTCAAAAATAAAATAAAATAAAATAAAATAAAATAAAATAAAATAAGGAATGCTTTTCTAAAACTTATAATGCATTTACTCACTCTTCAGAAAATATGTGGTGGTGTAAAATTTTCCAAAAGCTGTTACTTATGACTATATCAATAATGTATGTAACTGGCAGTGATCAAATCTGAGAACTTAGAAACTGCCATTTTTGACAAGTCATCAAATACACTCCTTCCTAAAGTCACATGTTTAAATCATATTCACCTCATTAAGTGTTATCAGAGGTAACCTCTGACAATTATTCCACTTGTAAATATGAGGAAAATCTCTGAGGTATTCTCAGCTTCACCACTTATCAAGAATGTAACCTTGTGATAAATTACTTAGCCTCATTAATTTTCTATTTACCAGTATGTAAAATGGGGACAATAGTACCTACCTCAGTGTTTTCATGAGTGTTGTTATGATATAATGTACACAAAATGCTTAGTACAATACTGTGGGTCCATGGGCAAAGTATGAACTCTAAGCTTCAGGTCCCTTATTTGTTAAAAGGGGGATAATACTACCTAGAACAATTACATAAGATTAAAAAATGAGTTAGAAGAACACAACTATTGAGAGGCAGACTACCTGTTTAAATCCCAACTCTACAACTCACTCATTGTTGGACCAAGTTTTATGATTTCTCTGAGCCATAGGAAGTATTTTAGCAGAGAACATGGCGCATAACTGTAACACATTTTAGTGTTATCAATATATATAAATCACCTGACACTTAATGGGTACTGAATAATAAAAACACAACCACCATCACCAGCAACATGAAAAACACCTCCTTCATAAGTAGTAGACCAGACTGATAAAGCCAACATGCTAAATAAAATCAATGCTAATCTATCCTAAAATATGTCCATACCCTGAAATGTGTGAAAAGTTCATTAGAGTGGGATTAAAATCAGATTCAAGAAGTACAATATTATCTATCTGGTAAATAATCACTTTGTAGTGACACATGTAAGAAATGGTTTTCAAGATTCTGAATTCTAAAATGCTCGGTTTCACAAAAGATAAAAAGTCAGAAGTTAGGTAACAGTAGGCGGCTTACAAAGTATGAAAAAAGCTAAAACAACAGCAATGATAGATAAGAAAATTTCTAAAAGACCAGCAGTGTATAGAAGGAACATGAAAGAAATGTGTCTATTATGACGTGGTTTTCATCAACTCCTAATCAAAAATATAATAAAAGAAAAAGAAACAGTACCACATCCAGCATGTCACCATTTAAGACAACAAATTCCCAGATGATTAGAAAAAATCTCTCTCTGAACTGGGTGGAAAGGCATAATTCTTAAATCCAAAGGGAAATTAAACCACAAAGTTTAAACAAAACAGCACAAAAAAATCAATAACTCACAAAATAAAAAAGAATAATTTAGTTTCCAGCTTTCTCTTTTTTAAAAATTCTATTTTTAGATCACCAACAGTGGTTTAAGATGCTACCAAGTCTTTAAGCTCCATTTGGTAGGGAAATACCTCTGGTATTTCTAAAAGTGAATAGGGGGTTTTGCATTTAAGTTACAATGTGCAATACTTCAGAGTAACCTCATGCCAAAATGGCACATTTCTGAGGGATGCAAAGGTATTCAATAAAAAGCTTTTAAAGGCATATTTTTAAACTTGCAGCAGGAAAGCTTTTCTGTGTCAAGATAGTAATTCTTTTAACAGCATTGATCAAAATGTCATTCTTTTATGAGTGTACAATACCTTTTAATGGCATACAACAAGCCATTAGGGTTATACACCTCTGTATAGCAGACAGCTTACTGGAAAAAAACGAACACTGGCCAAGATAGAGTCAGTAGGTTTTATGCTTCTAATAAGGAACCTTTTTCCCCCTAGCTGATTCATTCTAAAGTCCACAACTGAAATTATCCAAAGATTAAGTGTAAGCTCTCTTCACTTCGGTAATTTAGAAGCACTTTCACAGAGGCCTAAACTGCAAGGTCCAAACTCTACCTTTGTGGATACCATAAGATGGCCTTGAAAACAGCGTCTCACCCAGGGCCAGTAAGAAATTATTCATGAAGATTAGGAAACAAATGATGGTTTTAGTACCTTTGCTACTTTCTGAGGAAAGAAGAAAGTGAATTTAAAAACATGTTATAAGATGATCACTTTTCATATTCATTACAAAACTAAATACTAAAGGAACATTAAAGTTCTATGTTACTCTAACAGAAAACATCTCTGTCACCTAATATTGATTAGGTGATCTTTCATAAAAGGAAACTAATTTTAAATCATCTCAAAACAAGTCCTTGTCTTTGAGGTATTCATGCCTTAAAAGATATAAATTCTGAAATTATTTAGAAGAATTAATCCCATGAATATAAAAAGTGACAAAAAAATTCCACCAATTTACCAAATTCTAATCACTCAGGAAATGGGAAACTAAGGAGTGGAATAAAAAATAGAAGGTGGGTACCCCTGCTTTTCTTGTTACACCTTTACTTATTTTTCACTACTAAAAGAAATGTGACTTAAATACAAATAAATTATTCAAATTATAGAAATATCCCAAATAAATTGATTGTAGCCTAAACCTCTGCCTTCTGAAAACGATTTCAGGGCTTCATAGGACTGAAGAATATTACAAATAGAAATTACAATTTTGAACCAAAAGTAAAACTCAACTTTACAGAAAACACTAGATGCATTTCAAAACCTTTTCTCTAAAAGCAAAGTTTAAAAAGTAGAATTTGTCTCCTTTTAAAGGTAGGTATGTGTGTGTAGTGGAAAGAAAATGGTAAGTGAAAAAGAAGGTGTTATGAATGGCTCTCCAATATGTAACACAACAGAGAGTTCTGTTTCAGGCAATGTAGAAAAACAAAGTATTTGCACCAATTCCATAAGTGAAAACAACTAAAAATGCAAGGCAAAATACAAAATCATCTTGACAGGATCCAAGAGTTGAGAAGAAACTACCAATCTAAAATTGAAGTGAAAGAGAAAACTCAGAGATGGTAAGGAGTGCTGCATCTGTCTTTGCCCTGAGGATATTTGGTCAGCCATTCTGACAAGACCTTTAGACTTACAGCTTATTTCAAATGAAGGACAGAAAACAAAAATAGGGCCAGGCATGGTGGCTCACACTTATAATCCTAGCACTTTGGGACGCCGAGGCGGGCAGATCATCTGAGGTCAGGAATTCGAGACCAGCCTGGCCAACATGGTGAAACCTCGTCTCTACTAATACAAAAATTAGCCAGGCGTGGTGGTGGGCGCCTGTAATGCCAGCTAATTGGAAGGTTGAGACAGGAGAATTGCTTGAACAGGGGAGGCAGAGGTTATAGTCAGCCGAGATGGCACCACTGCACTCCAGCCTGGGCGACAGGGTGAGACTTCATCTCAAAAGAATTAAATAAATAAATAAATAAATAAAAATTAAAAAATAAACACCACCTAAGAGTCTAACAGGATGCTCTCCTCCCCCAAAAATTAAATAAATAAATAAAATAAAAATTTAAAAATAACTACCACCTAAGAGTCTAACAGGAGACTCTCCTCCCAGAAAGCTGGAACATCAAAGAGTTATCCCCTCAATGTAATGATGATGAGAAGTCTGGACCTCGGGGACTAAAAGAAAAGTTGCCTTGATGATAAGCAAAGCAGGGGAAAACAGAAAACCACAAGAACTCGTAACCGCAAATGGGCACTCAAATAGAGATACGATCCAAATCCACGTCATAAAAATAAGTACCCCCCCACCACAAATAAACAAACATAAAGTGGTGCCCAACTAGTAGTGTTCCTGGGTGCCAGACTGCAGCAAACACGAATGTTATCTGGTAGAACAAACTATTAAATGCAGTACACGAGAAAACACGGCACCATGAAAAAGAACCAGCCAAAACAAACCTGCAAGGATTTCATTTATTAGGATTATCAAATGTAGATTATAAAATAACCATGCTAATATATTTAAAATAATTTTTTTACACTGGGAAAGTACCTCCACAGAAAGAAAATTAAAAATAAATGACCTAGAAGGTTGAAAAGACATTTGAACAAATTAAATATGAACTAATTTAAAATAAAAATTCACTGGAGAGGTTATGGAAGATTAGTTTAAAACAGACTGACCCTTCCAATAAGACTAGAAAAACTAGCTAAAACACAGAAAACATCTACATGCAGGCATGAGAGAGCTGCCAACGCAGTCAAGACTAACGGGTTCAAGATCTTGAACAAAAGAGAAGTAAGAGAAGTAACCTCAACTTTCAGCATGGGTTTTCCCAAGTCATTTGCCAATTCTCAAGAGGCCGGGAAGCTAAGCAGAGCTGTTAGCAGTATCACAGACTAGAGGGAAAAAAACCTGAAGTTTGGGAACTGCTCGTGATAAACCAGAAGTGTGTCTGTAGAATGAAACCCAACTATATACCATCTCAATCCCTGACTACATTGTTAAACTGTCTCTATTCTACCTACCTGCCAGAAACAAAAATAAATCCTCTTTGGAAAAAAATTAGTATCTGACATTCAACTGACAATTACTAGGCATACTAGGAGACAAATCTATAAGAAGGAGGAAAAAATAAAAGAAACACACCTCTAGGAAACACAGGTGTTAAAGTTATCAGATCCAGACTTTAAAATATCTTTGACTAATATGCTCAAGAAAACAGAAGACAACTATAGCTTCCCCTAAAAAAGACTGGTAACCACTTATATCCAAATGCCTCCACATAATCTCCATAAAACTTTAAAAATAATGAAGAGATGAAGCTATATGGATGGGTATTGCTGAAAGAAAAAATAAAACTTAACTGAAAAAACCCGCATAATCCATGTCTATGGCATAACTAAGAGGCACAGAATAATACAAACTTCAAATGGATTGTCAACTAAAGGAAAAAAATCAGGCTTTTAAAAAAGAAAATTGGGTTTTCTTCAGTCTTACTGAAGACTGTAACCCAGGAGAATCTTTCAGAGAGATTCCAAAGCAGTATTTCAGCCCCTATATCAGGGGGTGGCAGTTCTCCATCTGCTCAGAAGTTACATTAAACATGTTCATAAGTTATGTTACTGCAAAGTGCCATCAAAGTTTGGGTGTGAGAGTACCTCTCGTTACTGATTACAGAGGCATAGTCACTAATTCCTCAGAATTTATCTTATATACAGGAAGAGCCAAGGGCTACGATTATTGACCTTATCTTAAAAAAAAAAAAAAAAAAAAAGCAATGATTCCATCAAGAGATGTGGTAACCTGTGTATCCTGCTTACAGTCTCCAGGGCATTTTTCCAGAGGGCTGCCCTCAGTCACTGAGTCAGAGCTTTTGTGAAATTCTTCTGGCAAGCAGAATGAGCAAACATGGTTTCTTACATTTGCTACTGTGTCTCACAACATGTAAGCAGAAAATTGGACACTAAAATCCAGGAGCTGTCTCTAGAGCCCATGCCAGAAAAAAAACAAGATAGACACTATATGGAAAACAGAGAAGGAAGGAGGGAAGCAAAATACAGATAAAGTAACCCCAGAAAGTATAGAAATCCTAAAATTAGGTGTGAGACCTGTCAAGACAGAGCACTGATTACTATAGAATCAAAAGGAAGGGATTTCCAATTATAAGAAGGAGAAGTAACACTCTTGGGGAAAAAAGCACTTCTTGCGGAGAGGACTGTGACTTAGAAGTGGATTCCTTAGACATATGATGGTAAAGAGAAAGAAGAAAATAAGAGATAAGAGATTAAAAAAAAAAAAAAAAAAAAAGGCCCTGGCTGGGCGGTGGCTCTCAGTTGTAATCCTAGCACTATGGGAGGATGAGGCAGGTCTGCCTGACGCCAGGAGTTTGAGATCATCCTGGGCAACATGGCAAGACCCTGTCTCTACAAAAATTAAAAAAAAAAAAAAGCCAAGCACAGGGTCATGCACTGTTGGTCTCAGATACTTGGGAGGCTAAGGTGGGAAGATCATTTCAGTCCAGGAGGTTGAGGCTACAGTGAGCCATGTTCACACTACCACACTCCAGCCTGAGTGACAGACAGACCCTGTCTCAAAAAACATAACAAAACAAAACAAAACAAAAAAACAGAACAAAAGATCTATCTACAGATGTAAAGAAATAAATTTTTTTGAACTATACACTTAAAGCCACTGCAATTAGTACAGTTTACTGCATGTCAGACAACCAAAACCACAAAAACAAATCATGAACAGACACATCATACATACACACACAAAATATAGATCAGAAAACATGTTCAACTTCATTAGACGTCAAAGAAATGTTAATTAAAAGACTGCTACAACTCAAGCAAGACTGACTAAAATTTAAAAGCCTGATACACTATTTGTGAGAGTGTAAATTGGTGCAACCATTTTGGAAAACTGTGATATATCTACTTAGCTAAAATATGCATTTCTCTCACAAAGTTAATAAATAGGCTTCTCATCTACCTTATTTTAGTCAGAGCCTTAGTGCAACAGCTACATCCACCGTTCTTTTCTAGACATTCTTAGGTCTGCTACATCTTTTTTTTCCCTTTTGCTTTCATTTCTCTTCTTAATTACGGGAATTTTGGGCCCATCAAGGATTTCAGGCAGGGACTCTTTTCCATGAAATATTCTGTTCAATTCAAAGAACTTTCAAGTATACCCATAGGTGAAATTCATTTTGAGACGTGATCAGTTTTAAGGTTTTAACAATGGGCGTGAAGGTCAGGCCCTTGATTTGATCCTTACTAAAAGACTGAGTTTTAATTGGCCGTTGTCACTTAAAGCCTTTATCAATTTTATCTTTGTGAAGTTAGGATTAAGAAGCAATTGTGCCTCTCCCAACACCATAGCTCCCTTTAATTCCCTTTCATTCCTATTTTCAAAAATGACAATTCTTTTCTGAGCTCTGCTTTCTTGTAATGCCTTCTAAATGCATCCACCAGCAATGAACACACACAACAACACTGACACAAAGCATTCTGTTTTCCTACCATTTGTAGTAGAACTACAAATTTAATAAGTACCTGATCTGTATCAAAGATAAATGGTTAAAAAAAGGTAGGTCTTCATATAACATTTAATCCTTTGGAAAACTTGAATGGTCTACATTTTATTAAGTCCCACCTATTAATGTGGTTACTAAAATAACACCAGATGGAAGGAAACTATTCAAATATCCCTCACTCATTCCTCCATTTCAGATCACAAGAAAAACGAGAAGATCACCAAAGTCTATGAGATTTAACTACAACTATGAAACGTATTTTCAGCTGGGCGCAGTGGCTCATGCCTGTAATCCCAGTACTTTGGGAGGCAGAGGTGTGCAATCGCTTGAAGCCAGGAGTCTGAGGCTAGCCTTGGCAACATGGTGAAACCCTGTCTCTACAAAAAATACAAAAATTAGGCAGGTGTGGTGGCATGCGCCTGTACTTCTAGCTACTGGAAGGCTGAGGCAGGAGAACTGCTTGAGCCTGGGAGGTTGAAGCTTCAATGAGCCGAGAATGAAGTGCAGGTCACCGCACTCCAGCCTGGGCGACAAAGCAAGAGCCTGTCTCGGAAAAAATAATAAATATATAAATATGCTTAATTTTTAAAAAAAGAAATATATTTTAAATATCACAATATATCCTCAGGCAACAGTAAACTGGCATCCTAATTTTTAGACTGCAAATATAACTGAACCAGATCAGATAGAGCAAAACAGGTAAGAATTTCAAATATGATTGGCTACATTGCACTTTTTTGTAAAATTCATAGATAATAAAAGACAGATTCGGAACCTCTCTCCCCAGTATTTTCAGTGTAGGCACTTGATATATAAAATGACCATCGCATTGAATGGAACACCACAAAACCAACTGCATTTACACCTTCCATTCACTCTGTATGTATAATTAAACTAATAAAATGAAAGTACAATAAAATCTTTCCACAATGTTAGCAGGTCACCCTCAAACAACTTGACCTCTACACAGTTGGTCTAGCCAGATTGACCTATTATTTACAAATCAATCTTCCTCTCTTTTCTACCTACAATACTCCATATACAGCAACAACTGGAGAGAAGAATAAAATCTAGTAACAAAGATTCAAAAATCCTTGCTGCATATTCAGGAAATTCAAATAAAAAGCTAACACCAGTTTTAAATATTACACTGCTTATAAAACATTCGGGGAAAACAAACAAACATAGCCATTTTGTCAAGAGACATTCCAGATAGCAAAACAGTTTTCCGTGAAATAGTGTATTATTAGATTAACTATTATTTAAATAATAATTCTTCATTGAAACTTAAAGGATATAAACCATTCTATGTTATATGCTAATGAGATCTAATCACTCATTATTTACAGAGCAAAGTTTGGCTCATCCAGTTCTGGCATCAATACAATTTATAAACTGACATGCTATGCTTACAGCATATTACTTTCCTTGATCAAATAACTGAGATCTTGTTGTCTTGTTCCACAGGAAAGGAATATCTTTCAGATCTCAGACCATTAGCTTATAAATTCTACGGCTTTATTAACAAAAAAAGATAGTGGACAACACTAAAAAACTCAAAGACCTCTGGCAGGGAACTGTGGCTCACAGCTGTAATCCCAGTACTTTGGGAGGCCAGGGCAGGTGGATTACTTGAGCTGAGGAGTTTGAGATCAGCCTGGCCAACATGGCGAAAACCTGCCTCTACTAAAAATACAAAAATTAGCCAGGTGTGGTGGCAGGTGCCTATAACCCCAGCTACTTGGGAGGCTGAGGTAGGAGAATTGCTTGAACCAGGGAGGCGGAGGTTGCAGTGAGCAGAGATGGCATCACTGCACTCCAGCATAGGGTGACAGAGCCAGACTTCATCTCAAAAAAAAAAAAAAAAAAAAAAAAAAAAAAAACCTCTGAAAATCTGCCATAAAATCAATGAGACTACAAGAAAAAACAAACAAACAAACAAACAAACTCCAACTTTTTCAGAACACTAGAAACTAACCAAAGTCTTGCAGCAATCCACAAAATGACCGTTACAAAAACAACGACAACAAAACCGCAGCTAAATCTTGGTAAGAACGCTGAGATTTGTGGCATTTAAATTTGCTCTATGCCCATTTGCCCAACCACAGCAACACAGGAGTCCTGAAAAACAATAGCCAGAATCAACAACGACTGTCCAAGAAGTTGAAACTCTTTCAAAGCCCTATTCCCAGAGTACTGTCATTATTGGACCTGGAAGACTCCACATATACTGTTTTTATTTGAACGGATCCAGAGCTTACCAGTGTGAAAAGCATTTTCCCTAGAGCGTTTGTCAAAAATAACTTTAGAAAAAAGTTGAATCTAACTCGTAAACCTAACTCTCAAAAGTCAACAATAGCAAAATGAACTACCCAATTTAAAAATGGGAAAAACATTCTGAACAGATAACTCATTGAAGAAGATACATTAATGGCAAATAAGCATATCAGAAGATGTTCACCAAAATATGCCATTAAGGAACTGTAAATTAAAAGAACAATGAGATACCACTACACATACTTTCACCATCTGATCCAGCAATCTTCCTCATTGGTATTTACCCAAATGAGTTAACCTTATATTCACATGAAAACCTGCACACAGATGTTCACAGTAGCTTTGTTCATAATTGTCAAAACTTAGAAGCAACCAAAATGCCCTTCGGCAGGTAAATGGATAAACTATGATACATCAATACAATAGAATATTATTTAGCATTAAAAAGAAATAAGCTGCCAAATCATGAGAGACACAAAGGAACTTTACATGTATATTACTAAGTGGAAGAAGCTAATCTGAAAACGCTACATACTGTATGATTCCAACTATATGGCATTCTAGAATGGGCAGAACTATGAAGACAGTAAAAAGATCAGAGATTTCCAGGGATTAGAGGGAAAGGAGGATGAATAGGTAAAGCATAGAAAATTTTTAGGGCAATGAAACTGTTCTTTATATTTTTTATATGTTTTAGACAGAGTCTCGCTCTTTCTCCCAAGTTAGAGTGCAGTGACAAGATCTCAGCTCACTGCAGCCTTGACTTCCAGGCTCAGGAGATCCTTTCACCATAGCCTCTCCAACAGCTGGGCCCACAGGTGCCAATCTACCATGCCTCGCTAATTTTTGCATTTTTTGTAGAGACAAAGTTTTGGCAAGTTGCCAAGGCTGGCAATAAAACCATTCTGTATGATACTAAAATGATAGATACATGTCAGTTATAACAACCATACCACTCAAATGCAGGATGTTGACAGGGGAAGAAACTGTGTGGTTGTGGGAGCAGAGGGTGAACAAGAACTCTATACTTTATGCTCAATGTTCCTGTGAACAACCTAAAACTGTTCTAAATCTATTTAAAAACAAAAGAGAAAACTTTTAAGAATATATGAATATATTACAGAAGGATATAAATTACGAAAGGTCACCTATACTTCCCATATCCATTGTTTATATTTTGTTGTATTTCCTTTTAGTAGTTATTATATTTCATTTATATTCATGGAGATTATATCATAGATATTTTGTATTGTGCTTGTTCGTGATCTGATAAAATACTCATTTTCTTTGTCTTCACAAGCGTTGTTTAAAGACAGTAAGATACTCTATCAAATAGATACAATTTACTTCACAATTCACTTCACAATTCATTTTATTGAAGATACACTCATATGGTACTTAACATATTCTAGCCAGTTTGAAGAACTTTAAAAATATTAACTCTGAAACTTTAAAATTTTTATTTTCTTACTTCAACATTCAGGGGAACAAACATATTAAGTCTTTTAAACTCAAAACAACCTTACAAAGTTGGAAACTGAGGCACTAAACAAGTAAGTACCAAAGGAACTCAACTAGTAAGTGATAGAGCCAGGACTTAACCTTTTTGACCACAAAGCTCATACTGTTCATAACCACTATCAATGCTGCCCCTAAATATGTCTCTTATTATTGAATATTTTAGGTTGCTATTACTTTATCTAACAGTATAATAAATGCTACTATGAACATCTTCACTGATAAAATGCTTATATTTCAACATTACCAGAAATATACAACACAACAATAGCCAATAAAGTGAAGACTACTTATTTCAGTTACTTACTTGTCATATTACCTTTTGTCCTGCTATTACCAAAGTCACCTTTACTTTTGTCTTCTTTCTCCTCTTTCTGAGCTCTTACCACACTCACAACTTCAAATATCTCTTTTATATGGGCAATGTCCTAATACATTTCTCAAGACAAAAACTCTTTTTCCACTTATAGTCTTAATTCCTGATGGCTAGACAACTTGACCTGATTGTGGTGGTGGGCAGTGGCTGGGGGGGGGTCTCTCAAATTGCTATGTCATAAGCTATCTCCATCAATTCAACCCTCAAACATGGCTTTGCTCTATATTTTATATTTCTACTAGCAGCACCATTCTCCCAATCACCAAGCTTAGAAATCTCAATATTTTATTTTTCTTTCTCCCTTTCGTTCCTCTGATCTCCAAAAAGTTGACGCGTCCATTTGTGTGTCCCAATAAAAACATCAATAATACTCCACTACCTTAAAAAATACATTTCAAACTTGAAGACCTGGAATTAATGATCTGAAAAGTCCAACCTTATTCCCCATACTTCTTTACTGAAGCATAAGAGTAAACTACCTGTTACTTTTCATATAAGTTTTATTCTTTGTTCATATATTTCCTGCCCATCCTCAATATGTCCAGGAAGGAGATATAACAACCCAAAATGTGTATCCACCTTTAAAAAAGCACAACAAATATGACTCCAGAAAGTTTTTTTTTTTTTAAAAAAAGCCCACAAAAAAGAAATTATGTCAAAGAAACACAAGAGACAAACGAAAATTTTCAAAAGCCAAAGCTGGAAAAATCTGTGCAACAAAATTAAGTAGTAATGGATTATAACCCAAAGTATTAAATGAATATACGTGAGTCCATACTAACATAAATAAGTGATTGAGTAAGCAAATACATGGGAGAGAATAGACAAATCTCTCATGCGGAAAAATTCCAAATAATTTCTGTAGATACTCTGCTCTCAAAAAAGTAGAGCATAACTCCCTACTCCCTAAGTGTGCACTGTGCATAGTGACTTTCTTCCAAAGAGTCCAGTATAGAAAGGAGAAAAGGGAGTAACTTTACAGCAGAAAAACCTGACAAACACTAACTCAGCCAGGTGACCGCCCAGTCTAATCACGAAAAAACAAAACAAAAAAACCCAGGCAAATCCCAATTGAGGGACATTGTATAAAATACTTGACCATTATTCCTCAAAACTTTCAAGGTCATCAAAAACAAAGTCTGAGAAAGTGTTACAGCCAAGAAGGAGGGGGCTAAGGAGACATGAGTACTAAAAGTAATGTGGGATACTAGACGGGATCTTGGAATACAAAAAGGACATTAGGTAAAAACTAAGGAAATCTGAATAAAATGTGGACTTTAGTTAATAATAATGAACCAATGAAGGTTCATTAATTGTAACAAAAGTACCATACTTACGTAAGATGTTAATAGTAGGTGAAACTGCTGCAGGTATATGAGAACTGTCAAACTCTTGGCAGTTTTTTTTTTTTTTGATCTGAAACTTCTAAAAGTGAAAGTTTACTGGAAAAAACATATGGCCCCAAAACACTCCTCCTATTGAGAGATGAGGTCTATAGCCCCTCATTTTAAAACTGGGCAGCTTTGTGACTGTGTTGAGTTACAGTGACAGAAGTGATGCAGTGAAACTAGATAATAAATGCCATGCAGCTTCCAACTGGTACTCAAATGGCTTTCACCTGTGGAATGCTCTCTCTCGCCACTGAATCAACAGGCAAATAAAAGGTTATTCTACTAAGTTGGATGACACTTCTTGACTGCTGAGAAAAACTAAGCTAATTATACACGATGGGAATAAGGAAAGATAAGCCAGGAATACAGTGGAACCAGGAAGAACCTATGAGCCCTCTTGTATCCTAAGTTAATATACCCTCCAAACAGCTCAATATAAGATGGGACTACTAGCAGACCAAATCCGGTAGGAAGGTCTAAGTCATCCCACCAGAAAATAAACCACAGTGCATACAGGTACTTGCTGAGGGCAAAAAGAAGCTGAGACTGGCAGTAGAAAGTAGTTATAAATACTGGCTACAATCACATGATAAGTTAAAGAAGTGAGGGCTGTAATAGCTATGAGTATAATCTTTTTGATATTAACGCATTTGTGCATATATCTGACTTTATTTTTGTTCCCTCTCTCATTCCAAAACTATTTAAAATGAGACTAAACATTTTTTCCCCAAGATCAGAAACAAGGCAAAGATGTAGCCTTTCACTTCTATTAAACATTCCACTGGCAGTTCTAGACAGTGCCACAAAACAAAAAATAAATTGAAGGCATACATATCTGAAAGAGAGAACTAAAACATCACAGATAAGTTATTGTTAACACAGAAGATTCTAAAAATAAAAAGCTAATAGTGCATTCAGGAAAGCCATAAAATTTTAGATCAATATACAAAAATTTTAAAAATTAGCAAAAGAAAAATAAAGAATAAAATTTACAGTGTTATCAAGAAATATAAACTATTTACTTGTACATATTTTGAATTTACAAATAAATTTAACAAAATATGTACAAGACCTGTAAATGGAAAACTATAAAACATTTCTGAGAGAATTTAAAAATGATACAAATAGGGCCGGGTGAGGTGGCTCACACCTGTAATCCCAGCACTTTGGGAGGCTGAGGTGAGCGGTTCAGGAGATGGAGACCATCCTGGCTAACATGGTGAAACCCCGTCTCTACTAAAAATACAAAAAATTAGCCGGGTGTGGTGGCGGGCACTTGTAGTCCCAGTACTCAGGAGGCTGAGGCAGGAGAATGGCATGAACCTGGGAGGTGGAGGTTACAGTGAGCCAAGATCGTGCCACTGCACTCCAGCCTGGGTGACAGAGGGAGACTCCACCTCAAAAAAAGAAAGAAAGAAAAAAAGATACAAATAAATGAAAAGAGATACCATGTTCATAGATTGGAAGGATCATATTTCTTACTGGGAAAAGCAACAATTTGTTGGTCTAATATAGATTCAGTAAAATCTCAAAGAGGTTTCCAGCAAGCCTTCTGTAAAAATCAACCTTGACTCTAATATTAAAAAGGGCGAACTACTGCAGATGGTTTTTTTGTTTGTTTGTTTTTTTGATACAGGTTCTCACTCTGTTGCAGGTTGGAGTGCAGTGGCATGATCAGAGCTCATTGCAGCCTCAACCTCCAGGGCTCAAGCGGTCCTCCTGCCTCAGTCTCCGAAGTAGCTGGGAACACAGGTACAAGCTCCTGTGTCCTGCTAATTTTTGTATTTTTTGTAGAGACACGGTTTTGCCATGTTGCCCAGGCTGGTCTCGAACTCCTGGGCTCAAGAGATCCACCCTCCTCGGCTTCCTCAGGTTTTAAGATTATAGGTGTTAGCCACCATACCTGGCCAAGATGTCTTTTAAAGGTAGCAAAAGCTAGATGTGTGACACTACTAGATATTAAGACTTACAGACTTATTATACCTAATTTCAAAATAGTATATAATGAGCATAAAGGACATATAAAACAGAACAGATTAATCAGTTCAGAAATAGAACAACATATATAAGACTGATTTTCAACAAAGGTGTCAAAGTAATTCAGAACTTCCTTTAGCATCGCTTATACTGAAGACCTGCAGGTGGAAAATTCTTAGCTTTTATTTATCTAAAACTCTTTTTATTTGACCTTTATCTTGAAAAGATATTTTTGCTGAATAGAGAATTCAGGTATATTGGGATAGACTGACTGATTTTGAAACGGAGTCTCACCCTGTCGCCCAGGCTAGAGCGCAGTGGCATGATCTCGGCTGACTACAAGCTCCGCCTCCTGGGTTCACGCCATTCTCCTGCCTCAGCCTCTCAAGTAGCTGGGATTACAGGCATGCACCACCACGCCTGGATAATTTTGTATTTGTAGTTTCTTAATCTGCAAATTTATGCCTTTCACCTAATTTGGTACTTTTTTTTTTTTTGAGATGGAGTTTTGCTCGTTGCCCAGGCTGGAGTGCAATGGCGCGATCTCGGCTCACCACAACCTCCGCCTCCCGGGTTCAAGCGATTCTCCTGCCTCAGCCTCCTGAGTAGCTGGGATTACAGGCATGCACCACCACACCCGGCTAATTTTGTATTTTTAGTAGAGAAGGGGTTTCTCCATGTTGGTCAGGGTGATCTCTAACTCCCGACCTCAGGTGATCAGTCCGCCTTGGCCTCCCAAAGTGCTGGAATTACCGGCGTGAGCCACCGCGCCCGGCAGTTTAGTAAGTTTTCATTCATATGTCTTCAATTCATTTATTTATTTTTGCTCCCTTTCTCTACCTCTACTTCTGGGACTCCAACTAGATGTATATGAGACATCTTGCTATTGTCCCACATGTAAATGATTCTCTCTTCATTTTTCATTCTTTATCTGTCTTGTCTTCAGATTGTATAATTTCTATTAGTCTGTCTCCAAGTTCACTAACTCTTCTGTTATTCTAATCTGCTTTTAAGCCCATCTATTTTTTTATTTTCTATTTGAGGTACCATATTTTTATTTGAGTACCGTATTTTTCAATTCTAGAATTCTTTTAACAGTTTCTACTTTGCTGGTGAGATTCCTCATTTTTAATTTATTACAAGAATATTTCCCCTTTACATTGTTCAGCATATTTATGACATTTGCTTTAAAATTCTTGTCTACTAAATCAATATCTCTTAGGGCCAGTTTCCATTAATTGCCTTTTCTCTTGTGCATAGATCGTATTTTACTGTTTCTTTAGGTGTCTCGTTATTTTTGACAGTATTATGGACATGTTGATGTGTTGTGGAGATTCTGAATTATGTTGTGCTCCTGTGAAGAATATTGATATTTTTGTTTTAACAAGGAGTTAATTTGGCTGAAGTAGAAAATCCAGTTATCTTTCCTGTGATGGATAGCAGTTGAAAGCTCTGTTCACATCTCTGAGCTTTAGCTGAATTGCTTGAAAACTATCTAAAGGAAATCTAGCTCAGGGGTCAGGTGAAGAGAAGGGAGAGATTATAAACAGAATCCTTCTCTGTCAATCTGTCATTTTCCTACTCACTTTCTAGCTGTGGGGGTTAGCCCAAATCCTACCCTCTGTACGTTCAGGTTAGTTAATATTCTATTTAAGTTAGAGCTGTCTAATGTAGTGTCTACTGGGGTTAAAAAAAAAAGTTACCATAAGAATGGGAAATTCACCCATTTCCAAGCGGATATTCTTCCAGTTTCTGCTGGCTTTTGGTTGTTCTCCATTGTATTCAAGTAGTTAGGTTTGTATTTTGTTGATAGATTACAGTTGTTAGCACAGAAGAGTTGTTCAAATAGGTGATACTCTCTCGTTATCAGAAGCAATGCTAATCTCATTAGGAAAGGTAAAAATAATGCTGGGAGACCTAGATATCCACATGGAAAAATTAATCTTGACACTTCCCACACATGCAACTCAACACAAAGTGGATCATAAACTAACATAAAATCTAAATCTGGCTGGGTGCGGTGGCTCACACCTGTAATTCCAGCACTTTGGGTGGCCGAAGTGGGTGGATCACCTGAGGTCAGGAGTTCGAGACCAGCCTGGCCACATGGTGAAATCTCGTCTCTACTAAAAATATAAAAATTAGTTGGGCATGGTGGTGGGCACCTGTAATCCCAGCTACTCAGGAGGCTGAGGCAGGAGCATTTATTGAACCTAGGAGGCAGAGGCTGTGGTGAGCTGAGACTATGCCACTGCACTCCAAGCCTGGGTGACAGAGTGAGACTCCATCTCAAAAAAAAATGCTAAATCTACAAAACAGAGGAAGAAAATCTTTGTGACCTTGTGGTAGGCAAAGTTTCTTAGCTAGGACACAATGCATAAAAATAAATAGCACATTCAAAATTAAAACTTTTGCTCTTGAAAAGACACCATTAAGAAAATGAAAAGGTAAGCTTCAGATTGGGAGACGATAATCTGAACATATATAATTGGCAAAGTATTATTATATAGAACACAAAAAGAACTTTTATACCTCAACAAAAAGACAAATCCATCTAAAAATTGGAAAAAGATGTAAACAGACATATCATGAAAGAAGATACCTGAATACACCATAAGTTTATAAAAAGATATTCAACATCATTAGCCATCAGTAAAGTGCATATTAAAATCACAGTGAGATAGCAATGAATACCCTTTAGAGTGGCTAAAATTAAAATGACTGACAGTTCCAAGGATGTGGAGTAACTGCAACTTTCATACATTCCTGAAAATGATATAAAATAATACAATTACATTGGAAAACAGTTTGGGAGTCTCTTACAAAGTTGAACATAAAATGATTGTATGATTCAGCAATTCCATCTCCTAAGTATTTTCCCAAGGACTGTAAACAAGTGTTCATAGCAGTTTTATTCATAATTGCTCCAAACTGGAAATAACCCAAATGTCAAAGAATAAACGAATGGATAAACAAACAGCAATCTATAGATAGACCTAGGTATAAAGAAATATCTTCATACTGATACATAGAAAAATATTAGTAAATATCAAAAACAGTACTATGAAAAAGAAGCTAGATGCAAAATAGTACACACTGTTTAATTTCATTTACATGACATTAGAGAAAAGTCAAAATTAATCTATAAAATTGAAAAGCACATTAATGATTGCCTAGGGTTGAGGGACAAGGGATAGAAAATGACTGAAGACAGGATAGGGGCAATTACTGGGGTAAAGAGTGAGAAGGGGAAAAGCTGTATCTAAAAAGATACTGACCAAGAATTTTAACAAAAAGATAAAAAGCCATGGATTCAACTCACTAAAAGATACACAATATATATACATCGGAAGAAAATATATGTATAAGCCTATCATCAAAACTACTGAAAATCAAAGACAAAGGGAAAACTTTCAAAGGAGCAAAGGAGGCAAGTTCTCTTCATTATTTTATCAGACAAAAATAAGTCTGATAGCTAACTTCTCAACAGAAATGATAGAAGCCAAATGACAATGGAATTACATCCTCAAAGGGATATGCCAATCCATAAATGACAAAAACACCCTTCATCAATGACAGTGAAATAAAGACTTTTCTTCAGGCATAAAAAGAATTTGTCATCAACAAATCCACATTAAAATAATTATGAAAGTGCATTATTCAGGCAGAAGGGAAATAATCCCACCAAGGGAAGCTAGAAGACACAGGAAGGAATGAAGAGCCACAAAAAGGGTAAATCTAAGCAATTATTGACTGTATAAAATAATATTAATGCCTTAAAGCACTGAAAATAGAGAATTAAAATGCACAGTAGTAAAAAACAAGTGTGAATAAATGAACATAAAATATTATAAGGTCTGTACTTTTTTTTTTTTGAGACAGAGTCTTGCTCTTGGCTCAGGCTGAAGTGCAATAGCACGATCTTGGCTCACTGCAACCTCTGCCTCCCAGGTTCAAACGATTCTCCTGCCTTAGGCTCCCGAGTAGCTGGGATTACAGGTGCACGCCACCACTCTCAGCTAATTTTTTTTGTATTTTAGTAGATAGTGTTTCACTGTGTTGCCCAGGCTCGTCTCGAACTCCTAAGCTCAGGCAAACCACCCGCCTCAGCCTCCCGAAGTGCTAGGATTACAGGCATGAGCCACTGCATCCTGTCTACATTTTTTTTTTTTTTTCTTGAGATGGAGGCTTGCTCTGTCACCCAGACTGGAGTGCAGTGGCATGATTTTGGCTCACTACAACCTCCACCTCCCGGGTTCAAGCAGTTTCTCATGCCTCTGCCTCCCGAGTTGCTGGGATTACAGGTGCACGCCACCACAAACAGCTAATTTTGTATTTTTAGTAGAGATGTGGGTTCACCATGTTGGCCAGGCTGGTTTTGAACTCCTGACCTCAGGTGATCCACCCGCCTAGGCCTCCCAAAGTGCTGGGATTAAACACAAATATATCAGTAATTATGTTAAGAGGTCTAACTGCAGGCATCTCATTTCTAACCACTGAACTCTTAAGGACCCAAGACCTTATCTCTTGAGGCTATATGACTTTAAAACCCATGGCTCTTGAACAGTGAGACCTATAACTCTTTCCTATCAGCAGTTTTACCAGCCTACAGCTCCCTGATTGTTTCTAGACCCTAGGGATTTCCCTTATTTTTTAATGCCTCTTATAAGGTATATATAGGTGTTTGTAAGGGATAGCATTCTAGGTTATCTTTTTTTCCATATTGCAGGAACAAGAAAACTTAATTTCCTAAAAGAAAATAAAACTGTGGGTTTAAGACATTTGAGGATATACAAGTTAAAAAAATTATCTCTAATACATTTTTTTTTTTTTTTTTTGAGATGGAGTCTCTTTTTGTTGCCCAGGTTAGAGTGAATTGGCACGATCTGGGCTCACTGCAACCCTGCCTCTGTTCAAGCAATTCTCTTGCCTCAGCCTTCTGAGTAGCTGGGACTAGAGGCATGCCCCACCATGCCCGGCTAATTTTTGTGTTTTTGGTAGAGACAGAGTTTCACCATGTTGACCAGGCTGCTCTCAAACTCCTGACCTACAGTGATCTGCCTGCCTCAACCTCCCAAAGTGCTAGGATTACAGGCATGAGCCACTGTGTCCAGCTTCTAATCCATTTTTTAAGTGAGAACAAAACTAGTAAAATGTAGTAAATGAGTTATTATCTTCATAGAATAGCTGATAAATCACATTTTTATTTCTATAGCAGCTACAAGATACTTGTTGCATAAGTTCAACTTCAGAACATGTAATTAAAATATCTACACTGACTCTTCCATTATCCAACAGGTCTAAGTTCAGAATCTCATATGCTTGTTAATCAGTACTCTTCAATTCCTAAACTCTTGTTTTCCTCATTCTCTTGAGACAGGATGACTTTTTTTTTTTGAGGTGTTAAATTGGGGGATAGATAAGTCAACTTTCTAGCAACCTCAGTTCCTCATCTCTAAAAGGGAGATAATAGTACCTAGCACAGAGTGTGCCAAAAGAATCAAATGAGGTAACAGTAAGTTCCCATACATGTTAGCTGTTGCTATGATTCCTACTTATTATCTTTCCCCAGCAATGATCATTACTTTTGGGAGTACGTCTTAGCAATGGTAACTGTTTTTGAGAGTAAGGTCAAATGCTTGGCATGAGCCACTCTAAGGAATGGGTAAGTTGTACCTTGAGGATCACACATAGTAGTAACACAGGAAACTCCTACAGGGTATGTCTGCCATAGGCTGGCTCTAGTCTACCAGAGAAACAGGTCTTAGGCAGACAATAACGGATGCTGGCAAGGATGTAGAGAAAGGGGAACCCTCACACACTGTTGGTAGGAATGTAAATTAGCATAGGTGCTATGGAAAACAGTATGGAGGCTGCTCAAAAAACTTACAATAGAATTGCCATATGATTTAGCAATTCCACGACTGAGTATACATCCAAAAGAAAGGAAATCAATATATCAGATATATATGCACTTCTATGTTTTACTGAAGCACTATTCACAATAGCCAAGGTATGGAATCAACCTAACTGTCCATCAATGGGTGAATGGATAAAGAAAATGTGATATATATACACAATGGAATATTATTCAGCCATCAAAAAGAATGAAATCCTGCCATTTGCAGCAACATAGATGAAACTAGAGGCCATTATGTTAAGTGAAATAAGCAAAACACAGAAAGGCAAGTATCTCATGTTCTTACTCATATGTAGGAGCTTAAAAAATGAATCTCTTGAAAATAGAGATTGCTGGCTACCAGAGGCCAGGAAGGGAAGGAGGGAGGGGCAAATGAAGAGGAAAAAGAAAATATAAATGTATTTATTACCACTGGGCTGTACACTTAAAATGGTAAAAACAGCAAATTATATATGTGTATTTTACTTCAATAAAAAAATGATTTTTAAAAATCATGTTGTATATATCCTTTAAAAAAAAAAAAAAAAGTCTTATTCCTTTCTTCCCCAAAGCTGTCACCAACTACTCTTGGTACTTCTATTTCTTGAGGACTGCAGAATACGGACACATATCCCCAATGTTGTATTTTGTTCTTCATGCCCCACCAAGCAAGTCTAACAGTCATTTTAAGTGTTTTATTGCTAATTGCTATAGGGAACTAGGTAGTACCCAGTGAAGAGGGTATGTTTCCTGGGGTTGTGGTAACAACTGCAACAAAATAGGTGGCTGGAAACAGAAACTTACTCTCAGGGTTCTGGAGACTAGAAATCTGAAATCAAGGTGCAGATGGATTTCAGCACATCTGTGCTCCCTCTGATGTGTCTGGGGAAGAATCCTTCCTACCCTCTCCCTAGCTTCTGGTGGTTGCAGGCAATTCTTTGATCCTTGGCTTGCAGCTGCATAACTGCAACTTCTGCCTCTGTCATCACATGACCTCTTTCCCTGTGTGTGTGTGTGTCTAGGTCTCCGTATCCAAATTTCCCTCTCCTTTCTGTTTTTTTTTTTTTTTGACAAGGTTTTACTCTGTTGCTCAGGCTGGAGTGCAGAGGCACAATCACAACTCACTGCAGCCTCAAACTCGTGGGCTCAAGCTACCCTCTCACCTCAGCCTCCAGAGTAGCTGGGACACCTGGTTATTTTTTTTTATTGTTATTTATTTTTGGTAGAGATGATGTCCTGCTATGTGGCGCAGGTTGATCTCAAACTCTTGAGCTCATGCTATCCTCCTGCCTCAACTTCCCAAAGTGCTGGGATTACAGGTGTGAGCCCCTGTGACTGGCCTGCTTTCTCTTATAAAGAAACCGGTCACTGAATTAGGATCACATTCACAAATACTAGGGGTTAGGACTTGAATGTATCTTTTTGAGGGACACAATTCAACCCACAGGAGAGAATGTCTTTAAATGTAAGAAGCTATTAAAAGTTCTTATAATCCCTGTCCATGTTCTGTAGGTCTGGGTTTTCGGAAATCCCTTGAGCTTCCTTTGTCCCTCACAGATCTCTGGGTAATGCTTTTTAAATGATCCTAGACTTCCGAACTCACAGCTCCTATAAAGCCCTCTGTACAGAAGTTTCTCTTCCCAGGAAACAGGCTTGATGGTATAGTTAGAATAAATTTCTGTTCTCCTTGAGGACAGGGATCAAAGCTTCATAATTCCTTGATACTAGAATGGGGTCTGATATCAATATTTTTTATGAACTAGAAATCATTCAAGTACCCTCTTGTTTCAGCTGTGTAATCTGTTTCTCAGGGGACTTCCTGACTAGGTGATTACCTTAAAACTGAGCTCCCATGCCATGTAAGAATGATCTCCTTAAGGTTTTTCCTCACATTCCACATCCTTGCTGTTTCCTCCCTCTGAGACTATTTTACATCGTTCAAAAATCTCCTAGAAGGCATTGATTTGACTTCTGAGAGTAATAACACTTTGCAAAATATGCATTAGTGAAATTGCTTCTAGGTCATCATACTTTACATTTGTGCTTGGTGTAACATTCCCAAAGGACACCACAACTACTTTAAAAGAAGGTACATGATTATGACTTCATGTATGCAAATCATCCTCTCTTCAGTTGGTTCTTGTCTGCCCTTGGTTCTACTTTTTTTTTTTTTTCTTTTTTCTTCTATTACTATGGCAGAACAGATTGAGAAACAGTCTTACTCTATCGCCCAGGCTGGAGTGCAGTGGCGTGATCATAGCTCATTGCAGCATCAACCTCCTGGGCTCAAGCCATCCTCCCATCTCAGCCTCCAGAGTAGCTGGGACCACAGGCATGCGCCACCGCACCTGGCTGACTTTTAAAATTTTTTGTAGAGACGTGGTCTCCTTTGCTGCCTAGGCTGATCTGAAACTCCTGGGCTCAAAGGATCCTCTGTTCCGGCCTTCGGAAGTGGTGGGATTACAGGCATGAGACACCACGTACGGCCTCAGTTCTACATTTGATTTTGCTACTCCTGTAAGTGAAAAATCTTTACCTTGATGATTTATCCCTTCCATGGGATAAGTCATCTACTAACATTTTGCTCTGTCCTGCAAATATTCTTATAAAATTATTTGAAATATTCTAAAAATAAAAATAACTTCTGTATACCTATTACGCAGTTTAATAAAACACTACTAATATAGTTGAAACATTCTATGAACACTTCCTTAATAACATTCCCCTCGTCTTCCCCCCATCCACACCAGGTACATGTACCATAAGTGATCACTACAGCTAATTACCACCTGGAAGCTGATGTTTATGATCCCCATGCATTTTTGATACTTTTACTAAACTATATACTATTCTACATATTTCTAAATTCTAATTCTGTGTTATATTTGTTATAGATTATTCTACAATGGTTTTCCCCTCAAACTGACAGTGAGATATATCATATTGATACATACTGTTTGGCTTCATTATTTTAATAGCATCACTTTCATTTTAAAAATATACACCCATTTTTATCATTCTTCTGATGGAAATTTAGTTTCCATGTTTCTACTATTACAAACAATGCTTTTTGAACAGCCCCTTAGATCACAACTAGAGTTATTTTTCTTTTTCGCAACAGCTTTATTGAGATATAACTTATATACCATAAAATCCACCCTTTAAAGTGTATGATTCATAGTTTTGAGAGTATTCACAAAGCTGTGCAACCACCACAACTATCTAATTCCAGACTATTTGCATCATCTCAAAAAGAAACTCTATACTCATTAGCAGTAATTTCCCATTCTCCCCTACCCTGGCCCCTATCAACCATTAATCTACTTTCTATCTCTATGGATTTGCCTGTTCTGGAAATTTTTTATAAATAAAATCATACGCTATATGTCCTTTTGTGACTGGCTTCTTTCACTCAACATGTTTTTGAGGTTCAGCCATGTTATAGATGTACATTAATGTGATTGTGGTGATGGTTTCATGGGTACATGTCAAAACTTATCAAAGTATACACTTTAAAAGTATGAAATTTGTTGTATGTAAATTGTACCTCAATAAAACTACCAAATAAAATAGGCAAAACAGGCCGGGCACGGTGACTCAAACGCCTATAATCCCAGCACTTTGTGAAGCCAAAGCAGGTGGATCCCCAAGGTCAGGAGTTCGAGACCAGCTTGGCCAACGTGGTGAAACCTGGTCTCTACTAAAAATACAAAAATTAGCTGGGCATGGTGGTGCGCGCCTGTCATCCTAGCTACCCAGGAGACTGAGGTGGGAGAACTGCTTGAACCCAGGATGGGGAGGCTGCAGTGAGCTGAGATCGTGCCACTGCACTCCAGCCTGGGCAACAGAGTGAGACTGCATCTCAAAAAAAAAAAAAAAAAAGGCAAAACATTTTAATAGATGCTTCACAAAAGACGTTCAGATAACAAGTGGATGAACTACTACTCTATTTCATTAAGCATCTGAGAAATATAACTTAAAATTACAGTGAGACATCAGTACACACCTACAGCAATAGTTAAAAAAATTTAAACTACTAATAACCCCAAGGGCTGATATGACTGTTGAATAACTGGAACTGCCCGTACGCTGCTGATGGGAATGCAAAATGGGACAGCCACTTTTGAAAAAGGTTTGAAAGTATTTTACAAAATTAAGGCTGAGCATGATGGCTCCCACCTGTAATTCCAACACTTTGGGAGGCTGACGTGGAAGGATTGCTTGAGGCAGGAGGTTAAGACCAGCCTAGACAACACAGCAAGACCATGTTTCTACAAAAAATTAAAAATTAGTTAGGCATGGTGACATGCTCCTGTAGTCCCAGCTACTCAGAGAAGCTGAGGCCCAGGAATTCGAGGTTATGGTGAGTCATACCCTATCTCAAAAACAAAACAAAACAAAAAAAAGAGAGAGAGGGGAAAAAAAAAAAAAGCAAAAAGCAAGCAAGCAAGCAAGCAAGAAATTAAAATCTATGGCCACACAAACACCTGTAGCCAAATGTTTATAGCAGCTTTATTACTAACAGCCAAAACCTGGAAACAACTCAAAGTCCATTAACTGTTGAAAGGATAAACAAACTGTGGTAATACATATAATGGAATACTACTCACACATTAAAAGAAAAAATTAGTGATACATGCAAGAACATGGATGAATCTTAAAAGTATTATATCAAGTGAAAGAAGCCAGACACAACCAGCTCATACTATGTGATTCCACTAACATGATGCCTCCAAACACAAATCTATAGCAGTAGATATCAGATCAAGGGTTGCTAGGGACCAATGGTGAGGATAGAAAATCAATAATAAGGGCATGAGAGGACTTTACAGACTTACAGATACACTAAAAATGATTGTGATAGTAGTTCACAACTCTTTACCTTTGTCAAAACTCATAGAACAATATTCCTTAAAAGGGTCAACTTTACCATATGCAAATTATGCCTAAATATGCCCGACTTTGTTTTTTCAAAAGTGAGGGTGAGGTGGGATGGGGTTGGGGGAGACATTATATACAGGACAACAAAGATAAGAACGACACCAAGTATCTAAAAACAACAGCCAGAGGACAATAGAATATTAAAGTGCTAAACAAAAGTCAACCTAGAATTATATATGCAGTTTAAAAATAGATTTTTCAAAAATGAAAGTTGAATAAAAACATTTTCTAAGAAACAAACACTGATAGAATCCTTCACGTACATGCAGTATTAAATAAAGGAAGTTATTCAAACTGAAGGAAAATTATGAAAATATGGATCTACAAGAAATAGACAGAAATGTTAAAGATGTAGGCAAATAGAATTTACTTCTTAATTTCATGAAAACTTCCTCAAAATGAAAATACCAGCCGTAGATGGATGTATTCTATCAAACACTTAACAATGAAATGCCAATCTTATACAAACTTTTTCAAGAAGTAGAGAATACAACACATCCTAGATCATTTAAAGATGTCAGACACCTATACCCTAATTCTAAAACCAGACAATCACAATAAAGCAAAACTAAAGACTAATCTCCCCAAAATGGCAACCGAACAGTGAAAAAAAATTTAGTTAAAGCCACTCCTCACATCATATACAAAAGCAAATTTCAGGTGAGCTAATGTTCTCATGTGAAAAATAATGCCTGAGATGGTTAGGAAGAGGATTATGAGATTATATTCAGGTATATGCTGGTAGAATTTCACCATAAAATTATTTTAATATAAAACATCAAAAAAATTAAGGCACACAAACTATTTTCACTCTTCATGTTGATCAAGAATTTTCCTATTTCTTGTTAATTCAAAAAGACTCTGGATGCAATAACTTGTCAACTTATTTTTTGGTATGCCCCTGTGCTCATATACTACCTTACTACCTTTATCTCTCTGTTTTTTGTTTGTTTTGGAGATAGACACGAGCATTGGTCACTGCAGCCTGGAACTCCCGGCCCAAGTGATCCTCCCACCTCAGCCTCTTGAGTAGTTGGGAGCAAGGCGACCACCACCACAGTTGGCTAATTTTAAATTTTTTTGTAGACATGGGGTCCCACTATCGTCTTGAACTCCTGGGCTGAAGCAATCCTTCCTCCTCAGCCTCCCAAAGTGTTGGTTGGGATTACAGGTGTGGACCTCCACACTTAGAAATGACTTTTCTAATATCCTTAAATCAGTGCTCATGTAAGTTTCAGCCTTCTCATTCCACCTCCCTCCAAACTACAAGTCTTAAAACTCAGAAATGACAGCCATTCCGTAGCAGTAAAACACTGTTTTGCTGCTTATTTCTACTTAAAAAATCATATATATATATATAATATACAGATAGACAAATTACATTGTGTGTGTGTGTATATATATATATAAAGAAACGTCTAGAACTGGACTGGGTCCCACTGATATCCACATTTCATATACAGGAGATGTGGGGAAAGCTGTCTATTTAGACTGTAAACTCCTAAAATGTTCATAAATCTCAGTGGAAATTAAATCCACTGGGATGGGAGAAGTATCATAATAGATAAAGAAGCTAAAGGTTAATGAAGAGAAGGTATCAATCAGTGGCGACTTTTGTGCTTCGGATCAATCCTCAGAGTTTGTCCTCCAGCGTAACTTTTGGCATTATTCGTTTCAAAGTCTGAACAGTATCCATAAACCCAATACGAAACGTATAGATCAACAAGGTCCGACCAAAAACAAAACAATTATGTTTCCGATGTGAATGAGTCAATAGCTTACTTTCGTAGCGCTTTATAAAACGCTGTCACTTGCTGCTTTCCACGTTACGATATTCCCGGTCGGGAAGAATAGGACAGCAGCATCTTTTCTGGATAAGGAACGTTCTGGATTCAATTTGTGAGGTGTCGGACGCTCACCAGATTGCGCGAAAGCCATTTTTCCACATCGTCAAGCGCACGCACCCCGCGTCTCAGTGTTAGTGATGAAGACGACGATGAAATTACCAAAGACATCAGTGGGGAGTGAATTATACTTGGGGGAGGTGTAAGCACGTCGGAGAAGGAAGGAAGCTGAGAGACATTTTGTTTGTGAAAGAGGGAAGGTAGCATTAAAAGGAGCCTTCCATCAGGGGCAGCAGAACGGGGGCGGGCGTGGCGTCTCTGAGACTGCCGAAAAACGACGTGAGGGAAAAACCTAGAGGCTACGAGCAGGCGAACAGACGGAGGGCCTGCCTCAGGGGAGCGAAGCAGCCCGCCTGAAGCGCTCCATCTGGAACTGGCCTGTTTAACTCGGCGCCCCTCCAGCTCCGGCCGCCCTTTTCTGTTTAACTCGGCACCCCTCCAGTTCCTGCCGCCCTTTTCGTCTCTCTCCCCTCGCGGTCGCTCACCCCTGAGATCCCTGGTTCCGAACCGCTCAGCTTCATTCGGCAACTCGCGGACAACAAGCGCCACAAATTCAAATACGAGCTCTAGAGACTCTGTCTCAAACGTCTCCCAGAGTGAAGGATACAGGAACCAATGGAAGCCCGGCTGGCCTCAGAGGTCTAAGGTGATAGACGTTGCTAAGAAAAGGAGGTGGGACGATACCGAGTTGCCAAGACGACGGCTTCCGGGTGGGCGGCCTTAAGGTGGCTTCCGGCCGCAAGGCGAGACTCCGCGGGAAAACTCTCCCTGCTAGAGGGACGAGGAGATTTGGGGCTGCGGCCGTTTCCTGGGGAGCAGCCACGGGACTGTGTGCTGGGGTCACTCCACCGGCCGTGTCCTTTATTCTTCTTTCTCGCCCAACGATTTACCTGAACGGTTATAAAGTGCACGTTATTTCCCTAAGGTAAGCGTGTGGTAGCGCCTCCTCCTCCAACTCGGGGGTAACAGAAACCCGCTGTCAACTTTGTTACACAACATACCTGTACTTAACCAGGAAAAGTTGAAATTTGGGATCTTTAAACATTCAATAACCTCTTGCTGTGTGAGGTTTTTTAACTGCACTGCACACATTTTGTAGTCTTTAACCATTGAATGTGATTTGAGTTTACAATGACATTTAACGTTCTGGTTCTTTCTGACCCCAAATTTCATCTGAAACAGTTAATGGACGAAGACCTGAAATTATTTTCTGTAATAGTCTCATAGGTTCTCCGACTTAAATTCTTAATCGCCCATAAATCTGAAGGCAGGTGGTAAAGATGAGCATGTGATTTGAGCACAGGCCGTGCCAAGAATCTAACTAATTCAGCTGAGACTCCTTTCGTTAGGAGCATTATTTTAATCTAAAATATTTTAAACCAAATGGTAAACATGGCTGCTTTGGTTTCAGTTGTATCTCATTTGATGATGATAGTCTCCCACAGGACGATCTCATTTGTCAATGAAAGTAAACTTTAGTGACCACACTTAAAGTTCTCTGCTTTGTGCAGAGAACTCTTTAAACGAACATCTTTTATCAGACCGCAGAAATCATTATTAAATTCTTGTCACCAAAATGGAAAAACTAAAGCAAAACTTATCTGCTTATTAAGAACAATTTCTTCCTCCATAGTTAAGGTAGGGAAGCGTTTATGAAAGCTTAGATCTGTATGTTTGGGATCCTGCCAACCCCTTTCTTAAAATTCCGTTTTCAAAACTCCCTGCTAATGAGCACTTTTCCAGCAACTTGGATGAAACATTCTGAATAATTCCTCAGCCTGAAGGTTAGAAATTTCGTTAAATAAAAAATTAAATACACAGAATACTTAGGTATGAAACATTAATGAACTGAGTAATACATTCTTAAGAAGAGGAGGCACTTAAGAAAACACAGGCCACCTGCATTGTGGAGCCATTTAATGTGATGAGATTTGATAAATGGGCAAGAGATCAAAAAATGCCCAGGGTTTCAAAAGAGAATGTTCCATGAGCTACTTACTGGCTACATAGACCATTTGAAAATCAACTCAGTAGAAGCCCAAGAAGCCTTCAGATGAACCTGAGTATCCTTTGGATGTCAGTGTTGTACTGAACAAAGTCAGTTGAACTGTTATTTATCTGACAAGAAAAAAAATGCCTAAATTTTCTAAGGACTTAGACCATTCATTTAAAGATACATAGTGATCTTAGAGGTTAGAAAAAACAGAAAAGAAACTTGAACATAGAGTTACTTAAAAGGAGAAAATTTTCCTCTGGTAGAAGACATGTATTTGCCATTGTACACTATTCTCTCCTTGATGTCCTCTCCCCTCAGCTTGGCTGAATCCTACTTATGCTTTTAAGACCCAGCTCAAATTGTGATTCTTTTGTGAACTAGTCCATAGTCACCTCTCTCCCTCTTGTGTGCCTATAATAGTCTTTATTTGGCATTTTTGTTGTATTCCCTATAATGTTTCTTATTTATGTTTATGAATATATCTTACATATAACTTGCATCATCTAAATCCTAAACTACTCAGAATTGTGTTCACCATGTACCTGGCAGACAGACTTGAACAAATAAGTTTTGATGTAAAAATGCCAAGATTAATGTTAAACATAGTTGAGATCCATATTAGTTTGCTAGAGCAAACATAAAATACCACAGATTAGGTGACTTAAACAACAGAAAGTTATTTTCTCACAATTCTGGAGGCTACAAGTTCAAGATCAAGGTATCAGCAGGGTTGGTTTCTTTCTGAGTTCTCTCTCCTTGACTTACAGATCACTGTCGCATCTCTTTGTTTTCATATGGTGTTTCCTCCATGCGTGTGCACACCTGTGTCCAAATTTTCTTTCCTTGTAAGAACACCAACCCTATTGGATTCAGGCTCGTGTTAAAGACCTCGTTTTAGCTTAATTACCCCTTCAAACACCTTATCTCCAAATAGCGTTACTTTCTGAAGTACTAGTGGTTACAACTTTAACACATAACTTTTGGGGGGACTCAAGCCCATAACAGTAGCCAAGACTCAAAAAGCAGAAATGATTGGGAGCAGTTATCTGACACCTTTCAGAACTCTCATCTTTAGACCTATAGATAGCATAAATGTGTAAGTCAGATTAGTGTAAAATAATAGGAAGTGGTAGGGCCTGTGGCAATTCAGGGTATATTTGCCCAGACCAAAGACATTCGAATTAAAATTGTAAACAACTATCCCCACCTGAGCCATCCAAACAAAACAGTTTGGCTGGTTTTGACTTACAGGTTATCAGTTTGCAAAAACCACCACTCTGTTATTTCATTTGGAATCATAACCTCTTATGGTGGATATTGGACTTATTAGGTATTTTTATTGCATATTCAAATACATTTTTCCCAGACCCCATTGGTTTACACACAGCTTTTTTTATTGAGTACTTGCTGTGTTAAAGGAACTGTACTAAGTGCCATACAGAGTTTAAGATCTGTAAGTTTGGCTACATATACCCTAGAGTTAGAAGGACCTATTTTTGAGATAATTTATTAAATATGTAACTATACAAAATTTAATTTTTGTGTAACTTTATCCTGTAAATAAATTCGAACTCCAAAAAAATTTCTTGTCAGACCATATGCAATGCAAAGACCAAGACTGCATCCTCAAGTACAAGGGTAGAGGAAATGAGACAAATAAAAAAATAATTATTGAGCAAGATGAAAAGAAGACCATGAGAGGATTATAGATAAAGTGCTATGGGAGATCAGAGGGCAAACAGATTTCATCCAGCTGGGTGTGTTGCTGAAGGTATTTAATGCAGTTCGAATTAATCTTTTCATGGCACTCGGTACCTCCAATATAACAATAATCGGTATATTATATGGTAGCTATTTGCATATGTTCATATCCCCTCCCAATACATTCTAAAATACACAAGAATGTCTTAATCTTTATTTGTTCCGGTCTAATGTTATTCAAAATTATCTAATGTTACCCGAAGGAGTCAGTTGGGGAATTTTTTAAAAAGAAACTTGTCTTAATTCTAGCTCTGAAGATCGTAATTAAGTAGGCCTGGAGAGGTGGTGGAGGATCTCTGTTTTGAAAAGTTTTCCCTTTCCCTGGTGATCACACCATTTAGAACCTACTGCCCTAGAGCACCTAGTATATAGTATGCTCTCAGTAAATTGTTGTCACATTAAATGAGCAGAGCTGCAATTTCGTAAGATTAATAAGACTCCAGTGTGTAGGATGAATTAAAGTGGGAAATATCCTAGAGGCAGGAAAATCCTATTACAGATGTCTAGCTAAGAGATGTAGCAGCCCTGAACTAGGGTAGAGACAATAGGAGAGAAATGGATGAGAAACACTGAGAAGGTAGAATGAGCAGAATTAGGTGAAAATTGATATAATGCAGTAGTTCTCAAAATGTAGTATGCCTAAATCTTACATGGATTGTTGATTTTAAAAGATTTCTGGGATCTATTCTTGAAAACCTGTTCAGCAAATTCAGGATAAAGCACATGAATCTACATTTTTAACAACATTTCTTCATGATTTTGATTTAGAGTAAATTGAAAACCTCAATGTAAGAAGACACTGATCTGTTGACCATGGTGAGTAGGGAAGGGGGAATATTGAAAAAGAATTCTAAAGATTAAATCTTGAGTGACAGGGAATATGATAAGCCATTAATAGACCCTGAAAATTTGGTTTTGAGGGAAATAAAGTTCATCCGTGAAGCTATTCGGCAAGTAAGAAATGCTGTTTAAGAGCCTGGAAAAGAGGTTTGAGTGAAGAAAAAATTAGAAAATATTTGTGTAATAAAGATTTCTAAGAGATCAAAGAAAAAGAAAACGGTTATAAAGAGAATTGAGGGAGTAGTTCTCTTTTTAGAGACGTTGAAGGAGGCAGCGCATGAAACAAAGTGGAAAGAAAAACTGGCAGAAACAAAAACAAGGGTCTCAAGCAAATAATATTTATAGCAGGTGAATAAGAAATACAGGGGTTGTGGTGTGGGTGTAGAGAGGTTTCTGGAATTGGCATCTGTGTGTATTGTTGAATAGAGGAAGTTCTATAGAATGTTGGGGTTTCTACGAATTGAAGAATAAATTCACAGCAAAATCAAACCTAGGGATGATTAAGCATAATTTATAATGTGGAAAAAAGAGTGAGAAGTTATTATAACAAAGAGGTAACCCCTCAAGTTGCTTCTAATTCATAGTTTTTTTGTTTTATTTTGTTTTGTTTTGTTTTGTTTCGAGACAGAGTTTTGCTCTTGTCTCCCAGGCTGGAGTGCAGTGGCGCAATTTCGCTGACTGCAACTTCCACCTCCCCAGTTCAAGAGATTCTCCAGCCTCAGCCTCCCAGGTAGCTGGGATTACAGGTACCCGCCACCATGCCTGGCTAATTTTTGTATTTTTAGTAGAGACAGGGTTTTGCCATGTTGGCTAGGATGGTCTCGAACTCCTGACCTTAGGTGATCCACCCACCTCTGCCTCCCAAAATGCTGGGATTACAGACGTAAGCCAATGGGCCTGGCCGAGACTTCCATTTTTGGTAACAAAATAATTTTAAGAGCACAATCAAAAGAAATAAAAAGTGAGAGAGAAAATGGCCATGATAAAATTAATAGTAATCATTCATTATTAGCCAAACCTAGATTTTTGTAACGTTCTTCTTGATTAGTAGGGGAAGGTAAAAGAAATGAATTAATAAAATTGATTAAAAGTCCCCTTTTTAAGAAGTAAAAGAAAACAAAAGAATAAAAGTAATTTGTGAAATGGAGTTTTTTAAGCTTTAAAGAAGAAAAATAGTTGGAGGGAAAATAATACTTTAGCAACAAAATAGTTTTATAAACATTGCATGTTATATGCCAGTCTTACAAACTAGTGAAACAATGTTGACATTATGCAAACTAGGTTGTTATAACTTTAAGATATTAATTGTAATCCCCAAAATAACCACAAAGAAAATAACCTACACACACATACACCAAAATGGTACACTAGAAAATATGAACTAAATATATATATTTTTAAGTGATGATGGAATTGAAGTTAAAAAAATATGTAAGATAATAACTAAATGATAGCAGTGAGTCCTTATCAGTAATTATTTTGAAAGTAGTTGAATTAAACTCTGTGATTTAAAGGCAAATATTGTCATAATTGGAAAAACACAATCCATCTATATACTGTCTACAGGAGACTCTCTTTCAATACAAAGAAACAAAGAAGTTGAAAGAAGAACGGGAAAAGATAGTCTATGCAAGTGGTAATCAAAAGAAAGCTGAGGTGGCTATATTAATGTCAGAAAAATAGACGGTTTTTTTTGTTGTTGTTGTTTTGAATCAAAGTCTCTCTCTTGTCCCCCAGGCTGGAGTGCAATGGTGCAATGCTGTGATCTCGGCTCATAGCAACCTCTGCCTCCTGGGTTCAAGCCATTCTGTTGCCTCAGCCTCCTGAGTAGCTGGGATTACAGGCGCCTGCCACCACACCCGGCTAATTTTTGTATTTTTAGTAGAGACGGGGTTTTACCATGTTGGCCAGGCTGGTCTTGAACTCCTGACCTCAGGTGATCCGCCCCCACTTGGCCTCCCAAAGTGCTGGGATTGCAGGTGTGAGCCACTGTGCCCAGCCAAATAGACGGTTTTTTTTTTTTTTTTTTTTTTTTTTTTCTAGATAGAATCTTGCTCTGTCGCTCAGGCTGGAGTGCTGTGGTGTGATCACAGCCTTGACCTCCCAAGCTCAAGTGATCCTCCTACCTCAGCCTCCTGAGTAGTTTGAACCACAGGCATGTGCCACCACCACACCTTGTTATTTAAAAAAAATTGTTTGTAGAGACAGGATTTCACAATGTTGCCAGGCAGGTATCAAGCTCCTGGGCTCAAGT
Source organism: Macaca thibetana thibetana (assembly GCF_024542745.1). NCBI lineage: Eukaryota > Metazoa > Chordata > Mammalia > Primates > Cercopithecidae > Macaca > Macaca thibetana. The sequence goes on along the minus strand of NC_065597.1, from coordinate 14,833,410 downwards.
GATCCACCTGGCTTGGCCTCCCAAAGTGCTGGGATTATAGCCATGAGCCACCATGCCCAGCCAGAAAAATAGATTTTAAGCCAACAAGTTACAGGGAACAAAGAACATTATTTCTTTATAAAAGGTTCAATTCATCAAGAATATATGGTAATTATAAGCATATATAGCAAAGTTTCAAAATATATGAAGCAAATATTGATAAAATACAAGGAAGAAATAGATAGTTCTACAGTGGTAGTTGGATACTTCAATATCTCACTTTCAATAATGAATTGAAACAACCACCACATGGGACATCAATAAGGAAATGGAGGCCTTGAACAACAACATAAACCAAGTAGACCTAAGAGACATAAAGATTACTGTTCTTCACTTCCAGCAATAGCAAAATACATATTTTTCTTCAGGTGCACCTGGAACATTCTCCTAGATATCGCATATGGTAGGCCTCAGAGGAAGTCCTAATAATTTTTTTTTTTTTTTGAGACAGAGTTGCCCAGGCTGGAGTGCAGTAGTGTGATCTCAGCTCAATGCAGCCTCAGTCTCCCAGGTTCAAGTTATTCATTGTTAATGGAAAAGATAATTTGTATGATTTCAATCTTAAAAATTTATTAGGGGGTGGGCACAGTGTTTCACACCTGTGATCCTAGCACTTTGGGAGGCCAAGGCTGTTGGATTACCTGAGGTCAAGAGTTCAAGACCAGCCTGACCAACATGGCGAAACCCCGTCTCTATTAAAAATATTTTTAAAAATTAGCCTGGTGTTTTGGCAGGCACCTGTAATCCCAGCTACTCAGGGGGCTGAGGCACAAGAATAGAAGGCAAAGGTTGTAGTGAGCTGAGATCTTGCCACTGTACTCTATTCTCAACAGAATGAGACTGTGTCTCAAATAAAAAAAGAAGGCTGGGCATGGTAGTTCATGCCTGTAATCCTAGCACTTTGGGAGGCCAAGGCGGGCGGATTGCGAGGTCAGGAGATCGAGACCATCCTGGCTAACACAGTGAAACCCCATCTCTACTAAAAATACAAAAAACAAAACAAAAAAAAAAGGGCCGGGCGTGGTGGAAGGTGGCTGTAGTCCCAGCTACTCGGGAGGCTGAGGCAGGAGAATGGCGTGAACCCTGGAGGCAGAGCTTGCAGTAGGCCGAGATCATGCCGCTGCACTCCAACCTGGGTGACTCTGTCTCTAAAAAAAAAAGAAAAAAATGAAATTGCTAATAGAAGGCAAACTGGAAAATTCACAACTATGCGACATTCAAAAACCAAACTGCTGTATAACAAATGGGTCAAGGAAGGAGTCACAAGGGCTTCCCTCTTTGAAAAGAAATGAGAAGAAAAAAATCCCAAGGGAAATTAGAAAATCCTTGAGACAAAACAAAACTAAAGCACAATATGCCAAAAATTATGGCTGTGGGGAAAGCAGTGCTAAGAGGAAATTTTATAGCTATAAATGTCTCCATTTAAAAAGAAGAAAGAGCTCCAATAACCTAAGTATATACCATAGGGAATGAGTATGAGAGGAGCGAACTAAACCCAAAGCTAGAAGGGAGAAATAAATATGAGAACAGAAAGAAATGGAGAATAGAAAGACAGAAAAATTAACAAAGCAAAACCTGGTTCTTTGAAAAGATAAAATTGATAAACCTTTAACTAGATTGTCTAAGAAAAAAAGGACTCAAATTATTAAAATTAAATAAAAACGGGGACATTACTACTGACTTTACAGAAATAAAAAAGGATCGTGAGCGAATACTATGAAAAGTTGTATACCAACAAATATGCTAACAAATTGGATAACCTAGTTGAAATAGCTGTATTCCTAGAAAGATGCAAAGTACCAAAACTGATCACAGAAGAAATAGAAACTGAATAGTCCTATAACAAGAGATTGAATCAAAATTTTAAAAATCCCCCAACAAAGAGAAGCGCAGGATCACATGACTTTACTGATGAATTCTACCAAATATTTAAGAAGAGTTAACATAAATCCTTCTAAAAAATTGAAGACATGGGAAATACTTTCTAACTCATGAGGCTATCATTACCCTGATACTGAAGCCAGACAAAGATATTACAAGAAAACTATAGGACTGTATTCATTATGAATATAGATGCATGAATCCTCAACAAAATACTAGCAAACCAAATCCAGCAGCCTGTTTAAAAGATTATGCACTATGACCTAGTGGGATTTATCCCAGAAAAGTTAGGGTGGACTAGCATAGGTAATTTAATAATTTTATATACCACATTAATAAATAAAATTGCATGATCTTCTTAATTTATGTAGAAAAGTACTTGAAAAATCTGAAAACATCTCCCGATGAAAAACATTGAATAAACTAGGAATAGAAAGGAATGTACTCAGGCTGGGCATGGTAACTCACGTCTGTAATCCCAGCACTTTGGGATGCCGAGGCGGGGAGATTACTTGAGCTCAGGAATTCAAGACCAGCTTGATTAACATGGTAAAACCCCATCTCTACCAAAAAAAAAAAAAAAAAGAAAAGAAATTATCTAGCCCTGGTGGTGTGTGCCTGTAGCCAGGATTGTGCCACTGCACTTCAGCCTCGGTGACAAATGAGACCCTGTCTTAAAAAAAAAAAAAAAAGTTCTTAGCATGATAAAGGCCATCCGTGGAAACTCATAGCCAGCATTATACTCAGTGGTGAAAGATAGGCAGCTTTTTCCCTGAAATCAGGAACAAGACAAGGAAGCCCACACTTACCACTTGTATTCAACATAGTAGTGGAAGTTCTGTCCTGAGCAATTAGGTAAGAAAAAGAAAGAAGTAAAACTATGTTTATTCACTGAAGATGTAATCATATGTAACTCAAAAGAATCCGCGCGCGCGCGCACACACACACACACACACACACACACACACACTTTGCTAGATGTAATAAACTAATTCAGCAAAGTTGTAGGATCCAAAATTCATAGAAGTCAGTTATACAGTCATGAGTCATTTAGTGTCAGGGATACATTCTGAAAAATGCGTTGTTAGGCAATTTTGTCTTTGTGTAAACATCATAGAGTATATTTACACAAACCTAAGTGGTACAACCTGTTGCTCCTAGGCTACCAACTTACACAGAATGTTACAGTACTGAATACTGCAGACAATTGTAATACAATGGTATTTGTGTATCTAAACTTAAACAGAGAAGGTACAGTAAAAATAAAGCACAAAAGATATTGGTACACCTGTATAGGACACTTAACACGAAAGAAGCTTGCAGGGTTGGAAATTGCTCTGGGTGAGTCAGTGAGTGGTGAGTGAATGTGAAGGCCTTGCACATTACTGTTCACTTCTGTATGATTGGCTGTGCAGATTTTTTAATACCATCACCACAAACATGAGTAATACATTGCACTATGACATTAAGTTAACGATAGGAATTTTTAGCTGTTATAATCGTGTGGGACCAACATCATATATGTGGTCCATTGTTGGCAAAAATGTCATTATGCGGTGCATAAGGGTACCTCTATGCACTAGCAATGAACAACTTGACGAATTAAGCAAACAATTCTATTTACAATAGCACCCAAAACATTAACATAAAATATTTAGGAATACATTTAATCATGGAGGCACAATATTGTATTCTAAAAACTGCAAATATTGCTGAAAGAAATTAAACAGTCATCTCATGTTCATGGATTGGAAAATTTAATATTGTTAAGATAGTAGTACTACCCAAAGCAATCTGTAGATTCAGTTTAATCGTTATAAAAAATCCTAATGCTGTTTTTTTATATAAGTAGAAAAACTTGTCCTGAAATTATGTGGAATTTCATGAGACTCTGAATAATCAAAATAATCTTGAAATGAAAAAGTTGAGGGACAAGCTACAGTAACCAAAACATTGTTTGATACTAGCATAAGGATAGACATATAGACCAATGAAGTAGAAGCGAGAGCCCATAAATAAACCCTCATATATAGGGTTAAATGATTTTTTTTTTTTTTTTTTTTTTTTTTTTTGAGACAGAGTCGCGCTCTGTCGCCCAGGCTGGAGTGCAGTCGTGCCATCTTGGCTCACTGCAAGCTCTGCTTCCCAGGTTCATGCCATTCTCCTGCCTCAAACTCCCGAGTAGCTGGGACTACAGGTGCCCGCCACCATGCCCGGCTAATTTTTTGTGTTTTTAGTAGAGACAGGGTTTCACCATGTTAGCCAGGATGGTCTTGATCTCCTGACCTTGTGGTCTGCCCACCTTGGCCTCCCAAAGTGCTGGGATTGCAGGCTTGAGCCACCGCGCTCGGCCTAAATGATTTTTTTCGATGGTGCCAAGACCATTCAATGGGGAAAATAGAGTCTTTTCAACAAATAGTATTAGGAAAACTGGATATCACATGCAAAAGCACAAGTTTGGACTCTTACCTTACACTATATCCAAAATTTAAAATGGATTAAAGGACTAATTTTAGAGCTAAAACTGTAAACCTTTTAGAAGAAAACATAGGGACAGATTATCCCTTGGATTTGGCAATGATTTCTTAAATATGACACGCAAAGCACTCACAACAAAAGGAAAAAATAGATAAATTGGACTTTATCATAAGTAAAAACTTTTGTGTATCAAAGAATACTATCGAGAGTGAAAAGATAACCCACAAAGTAGAAAATATTTGCAAACCATGTATCTGATGAGGTGTACCATCTAAAATATATAAAGAATTTCTACAAGTCAACAACAGAAAGACAAACCCAATTTTCAAATGGGCAGAGGACTTGAATACACATTTCTCCATATAAGATATACAAATAGCCAATGAACATATGAAAAGATGCTAAACTCTGTTAGTAATACGAGAAATACAAATTAAAAGCAATAAGATACTTCTTCAAACCAATTAGGGTGGCTATTACTTTAAAAAAGGGAAAATCACAAATGTTAGCAAGAATACAGAGAAATTAGAACCCTCGTGCATTCCTGGTAGGACTGTAAAATGATACAGATTCTGTGAAAACAGCTTGGCAATTACTCAAAATGTTAAACATACTAGTTGCACTCTTAGGTATAAACCCAAAGAGATAGTTGTACACTGGTGTTCACAACAGCACTGTTCACAGTAATCAAAATGTGGAAACAACTCAATTGTCCATCAACACATGCATGGTAAACAAAATGTGGTACACCCATAGAATGGAATATTCAGCCACAGAAAGAGTAAAGTTTTTGATACATGCTATACCATGAATGGACTTTGAAAATATGCTAGTTGAAATGCCATAAGCAAAAGGACAAATATCGTATGATTCAAAATTTGTATGACTCATAAAGACACAAAGTAGATTACCAGGGGCTGCAGGTTGAGGAGGGGGAATGGGGAGTTAACTACTTCACAGGTACAGAGTTTCTCTTTTGGATAATAATGTTCTGGAAATAGTGGTGATGATTGCACAACATTGTGAATGTACTTAATGCCACCAAATCATACACTTAAAGACTGTTATAGTGGTAAATTTTGTGTTATAAACTTTTTTCCACAATCAAACTGTATTATGTATGTATATGAATAAGAATTCAGTGTAGTTACTATTTTTGAGAATCCCTATTCTAACCTAACAGTCAATGGGAAAACCCTTAGGTTTTTTTGGTTCAAATTCTTTATCTTTTAATCTTATTTGGGTTTTCCAGATAGATTTTTCGGTGGCTCACGCCTGTAATCCCAGCGTTTTGGGAGGCCAAGGTGGGCAAATCACAAGGTCAGGAGTTTGAGACAAGCCTGGCCAACGTGGTGAAACCCTGTCTCTACTAAAAATACAAAAAAATTAGCTGGGCATGGTGGCGGTGCCTGTAATCCCAGCTACTTGGGAGGCTGAGGCAGGAGAATCGCTTGAACCTGGGAGGCAGAGGTAGCAGTGAGCTGAGATCATGCCACTGCACTCCAGCCCCGGCGACAGTATAAGACTCTGTCTCAAAAGAATAAAATATACTGGCCAGGCATCAGAAATATTCTAGTATTCTGCTGTTAAATTTTATAATTTAATGAGTACTTTTCAAATACAAGTCATTCTCAGAAGAATTTGGTAACAGGCCTAGATTTTTGGGGTTGATTAGACTTGGCTGAGCTGGAGTTCTGACACTGAGAGTCCAGAATATTGAATATCTTGGTGATAGTAAACATGGAGGCCCAATAGAAACAAAGTACGTGACTCTTGTGCTGCACAAACAGGGTGATTTAAATTACCTATTTAACATTATGTATCGAAGTAACTAAAAACAAAATATTACCTTTTCATTAGTCAGGATAAGATAGACTGTGCTGCAGGAGGAAAGTAACCCCCTAAATTTGTGTGATGTTACCTTCTCATCAACAACTATCCACAAGAGAGGCTTGAGAGTTCCCCTTATATTTGGTACCAATCTAACTACCTCAAAGATGGAAAATGCAGATTTCATATGAAGATCTGTCAGTGGTTCTTTCATAGTAATCTATATTTAAAAAATTTCTTCACAGTGAGCTATGTGATGTTTCAGTGACGTTTAGATTTACTTAAATTTATTTCAGACAAAATAAGGACAAGATTTCTATAGAGACAAGATATTTAAGATATTTACAGGTTTTGGAGATTCGTTATTTCATAGTACTGGCAAAATTCAGTAGAACTCTCAACTTTGATACTAGTATCAACTTTGATGCTAGTGTTGAGAACCACCTGTGTAAATTAGTTGTGTGAATTAGTTGTATGTTGTCTCAAGCAATTCATTTTAACTCAATGTCAGCATCTGAAAATGGGGACAGTAATACCTACCACATGGAATTCTTGTAAGGATAAAATGAGAATGAGAGAATGTGAAGTGTTTCACAGTGTCTGATACACTTCAGATTATCATTAATGGCAGTTGTCATTACTGATTGAATATTACTTGGCTTTTCCTATGTTCATACAGTTTTGTGGACATCAAATGGCATAGTGTAAGAACTTTTTGAAAATTGAAGTTGGTATATAGATACTCACTTGACAACTGATTATAATCTTTTTTCTGAAGTCCTTATTTTCGTTATCATATAATTGTTTAATTACATACGTCGTTGCATTTTGCTGTGATTATTTTGTGGGTGTTAATTTCATCTCCCAAACCAGTATATACACTCCTATACATACTAATATTTCATAGCTCATATTTGTTTTATATCTCCTACGTGGAGCACTATGTACTTAGTCAAATACTCAGTAAACATTTGTTTATTTTTAGCAGTTGGTGATTTCTAAGTAATCTCTTAAGCACATCATAATTGCAATTGGAATTAATGTTACTTTGAACATAAGATTGCTGCTACACACCTGAGAATTACCATCAGTCAAAGGTAACCTTCCTGTATATCCCAACGGATGCAGACCTGACAAGAGTGATTCATACCTCTCTAATCCATAACACAGATCTTTGCAATCTACGTTGCTTTCCAGGATACTCTAAACCTAAAGCTACTCAAATAAGTTTAACTTACCTAGTGAAGATTACTTACCTAGTGAAGGTATTCCTTACCAAATAGAAAACGCTATTTCCAAGCCTATTTGTTGGGTTACCTTTAATATTTTTTCTTATGTACCGTCTAAGTCAAGATACTGCTTTTTCTTAAAAACAAAAACAAAAACAAACCTAAAAATCTGAAGACAATTTTCAGGAGATTGACACAGTACATAGCTCATAATCTGTTGTCAGTAATTTTTTGTGGAATTAATGATAAAATAACATTGAGCCAGTATCTCAAGAACTACAGTAGCTAAGACCCTAACTTTAAAAAAGTGTTGGATTCTCAGTTGTGTCATTTACTAGCTATACATCTGTAAGTGATGTAGTTAAACCATATAAAACAAAGTTTCCTCATGTGTTAAATGAGTATTATAATAAAAATCTCACCTATTTATCGTATTAAATGATACTAGTAGAACACTTAGCACAATACCAGATACATAGTAAATACAAAATATGGGTAACTTCAGCCATGATTAATTTAACTCAAAATTACTTAAATATTTGGAAAACATTCTCTAATAAAGTTTCAAAGTTGGACAGCTCCCAAATTGGTTATTTCAGATGCTCAGTGACTTCATTGGAATCCAGATTTCTATTGTTGTACTCTGCTATCCTCAGAGAGGTAGTCCTTGTCCTCAGACTAGGTAGCTTTATGGTGACAAGATGACTGCTGCAGTTTCAGTCTTCAAATCCAGTCAAAACAGCATCCAGAAAAACAAAGAAAAGCATCTCTTTATCTGAGTTTCTTGTTAAGAACAAGGAAATCTTTCCCAGAAGCCTTCTAGCATACTTCCCTTCCTAACTGATTGACTGGGTCACGTCCCCACCTCCTGAATGATTACTGGTGAAGAGAGTGGGGTTATGAATTACCTAGGGGATGGGTTTACACAAATCAGTTTATCTCCAAGTTTTTTGTTGTATCACTTTTTTAAAGGGTGGATGCCTAAATAACATTGGTGTTCTATTAATAAGGGGGGAATGGGTGTCTACTATATTATTATGCATAGTAGAATATTTACCATTCCTTTTTGAAGGAGTATTTGACTGTAAAGGAGATTCAAGTATCTCCTGAAACTGCTCGGTTACTTCCCATTGCTATCCATCAGATACATCATTGCCATCGTTTATTAAACAAAGTAACTCCAATTTCATTTTTGTCAGTCTTTTAAAAAACCTGTTTCATCTGTAGTGTTGCTGCTACTGACAAAGTTATTGAAGTGTCACAGCTGAAAATGGCAAATACTAGGCCAAATGCAGTGGTTTACACTTGTAATCTCAACACTTCGGGAGACAGAACCTATAGGATCTATTAAGCCTTGCAAGAGTTTGAAACCAACCTGGGCAACATAGCAAGACCCTGTATCTACAAAAATAAATATAAAAATTAGCCTGGAGTGGTGGCACATGCCTGTAATCCCAGCTACTCTGGTGGCTGCAACGGGAGGATTGCCTGAGCCCAGGAAGTTAAAGCTGCAGAGAACCATGATGGTGCCACTGCATTCCAGCCTGGGCAACAGTGTGAGGCCCTGTCTCAAAAAAATGAAAATGTCTAGGATTATCAGGATTACTTGAGACAGATCAAAAACGTAAATGACATGCAAACTAGCTACTTTCTTTTTTTTTTTTTTTTTTTTGAGAGTCTCTCTCTGTCGCCCAAGCTGGAGTAAAATGGCGTGATCTCGGCTCACTGCAAGTTCCGCCTTCCGGGTTCACGCCATTCTCCTGCCTCAGCCTCCTGAGTAGCTGGGACTACAGCCACTCACCACCAAGCCGGCTAATTTTTTTGTATTTTTAGTAGAGATGGGGTTTCACCGTGTTAGCCAGTATAGTCTCGATCTCCTGACGTTGTGATCCGCCCGCCTTGGCCTCCCAAAGTGCTGGGATTACAGGCGTGAGCCACCGTGCCCGGCTGCAAACTAGCTACTTTCCTAAGGTGAATTTTATCTTGGGACAGAAGCATTACTATACTTAACTTATAAAACTTTGCTTTCTAGGCTTAAAAAAAAATCAGTTAAAAAGTTATTTTCCACTTATTTTCTATCTGGATTAGCTAGTCTATTATTTTAGCAGCACCAAGATGAGAACCAGTTATAATATGACAAAATATTTGTGAAGGAATACAAGGAAGGGTCCACAAAACATTATTTTAATGATATATAGGAGTTTATTAAAAAGGAGGGAGTGATTATATAGTTATATATATGGGAAATGCTTTAGTTTCCCTGTTTCCTTCTTTCGTATCCCCATTTAAAAAATATTTTTGCTAATGTGAACTTGGTTCTACAAACTGGCTTGATATATAAACAGTTTTCATAAGAAGTTTAGATAATCTGTCTTTTTATACTATGTAAAATCCGTAGAACTAAAAAGAGACAGACTATAGAAACAGTTGGAGAAAAGAGTGAGACACAGTTTAGATGAAAAAGTTAAGGTTTGGCTGGGCACAGCAGCTCATGACTGTAATCCCAGCACTTCGGGAGGCCGAGGCTGGCCAATCACTTGAGCCCAGGAGTTAGTGACCAGCTTGTGCAACATGGCGAAAGCCCATCTCTACAAAAAGTTCAAAAATTAGCCAGGCGGGGTGGCATGCACCTGCCATCCCAGGTTTTGTGGGATGGCAGGGCAAAAGGGGCTGAGGTGGAGGCTTGCTTGAGCTGGGGAGGTCGGGGCTGTGGTGAGCTGTGATGGTGCCAGTGCACTCCAGCCTGGGTGGCAGAGTGATACCATCTCAAACAAAACAAAACAAAAAACAAAGATTCATCGGTGACGAAAGTTCTCCCTAGAAACAACCCACTTAATAGACGTTTTCTTTGTTTCGTACCATCTTTTTACCTTGGAGCAGTGCTGTTGATAGTAGGTCTCATTGGAAGCATTTTAAACATCATAATGCAGATAACAATAATAGATAGCACGTTTCTTTTGTATATAACTGTGATGTAGGGGAAAATCAGAACTATCTGAAGAATAGAGGGCATCATTTCTATAATTCAAATTTTTACATTAAAATCCTGTTTTTAGAAGGCGTTTTCAAATGGGGCCGTTAATATTTGTCACTGTATTTTCTAAAAGCAGCAATTTGGGCTAGGCACACTGTGGCTCATCCCTGTAATCCCAGCACTTTGGGAGGCCAAGGTGGGAGGATTGCTTGAGCTTAGGAGTTGAAGACCAGCTTGGACAGCAAAGTGAGACACCCAACTTTACAAAAACATAATAATAAAAAATTAGCTGGGTTTGTGGGCGTGCATCTGTAGTCCCAGCTACTCTGGAGGCTGAGGCGGGAGTATTGCTGGAGCCCATGAGGTTGAGGCTGCAGTGGGCTAGGATCACACCACTGCACTCCAGCCTGGATATAAGAGCAAGACCTTGTCTATAAAAATAAAATGCAACATTTTTTAATTGATGTGTTCAGACAATTTGCATTTAATTGCTAATTTGTTTGAATTCAAGTCTACCGTCTTGATATTTATTTTCTGTATGTCCCATCTGTTTTCTGTCCCTTTGTTTCGTCTTTCCTATTTTCTTTTAGATTAATAAAGTATTTATTTATTTATTTATTTATTTATTTGGCCATACTTGTTTCTTTTATTGATTGCTTTAGAGATTACAATATATATACTTGTGTTACCACATTATACCTTGAATTAATGGTATGCTGCTTTACTTACAATGCAAGAACCTTACACTGGTATAATTCTGTTTACTTCCCTTTCATGTTTTGTATTTTTGTCATATATTTTACATCTACTTATGTAAACTCCATAGTATGTTATTGTTGTTGCTTAAAGTCATTAATTTGGCGAGGTGTGGTGGCTCACGCCTGTAATCCCAGCACTTTGGGAGGCTGAGGCAGGTCGATCACCTGAGGTCAGGTGTTCGAGACCAGCCTGGCCAACATGGTAAAACCCCATCTCTACTAAAAATAGAAAAATTAATCAGGTGTGGTTGTGCTCACCTGTAGTCCCAGCTACTCAGGAGGCTGAGGTAGGAGAATTACTTGAATGTGGCAGGCAGAGGTTGAAGTGAGTTCACATTGCACCACTGCATTCCAGCCTGGGCAACAAAGTGAGGCTCTGTCTCAAAAAAGAAAAAAAAAAGTCATCAATTGGTTTTCTTAATTGTGGTAGAATACATATAAAATTAACCATCTTAACCATTTTTAAGCATGCAGTTCAATAGTGTTAAATACATTTGCCTTGTTGTGCTACCAATCTCTAGAGCTCTTTTTCCTGCAAAACTGAAACTCTATACCCATTAAACAACAGCTCCATATTCCCTTTCCTCCAGCACTTGGCAGTCACCATTCTAACTTTATCTCTATGATTTTCAGTACCCTAGGTACCTAGTATAAATATAATCATAAAGTATTTGCCTTTTTTGTGACTGGCTTATTTCACTTAGCCTAATGTCTTCAAGGTTCATCCCTGTAAACAGCATGTGTCACAATTTTTTTCTTTTTAAGGCTCTTATTTGTTTTCTATTTTTTTGTCATAGTAGCTGTTCTAATGGGTATTGAAGTTTTGATTCGCATTTCTCCAGTTAGTGATTTTGAATATCTTTTCATATGCTTGTAGGTCATTTGCATATCTTCTTTGGAGAAATGTCTATTCAAGTAATTTGCTCATTTTGAAATTAGGCTGTTGGTTATTTTTTTGTTGTGGAGTTGTTGGAGTTCTTTATTAATTCTGCATATTAACACTTTATTAGATTATTTGCAGATATTTTCTTCAGTTCTGTATGTTGCCTTTTCACTCTATTTTATCCTTTTATGCAGAGAAGTTTTTAATTTTGATATAGTCCAATTTATCTGTTTTTACTTTTGTTACCTGTGCTTTTGGTATTGTTTCCAAGAAATTATTGCCAAATACAATGTCATGAAGTTTTTCTCTATCTTTTCTTCTAAGTGATTTATAACTTTAGCACTTATAATTAGGCCTTTAATCCATTTTGAATTAATTTTTGTATATGGTGTAAGGTAAGGGTCCAAAGAACTTCATTCTTTTGCATGTGACTATCCAGTTTTCCCAGCATCATTTTTTGAAAAGTCAGCTGACTTTTGAAGAATGTAAGAAAAGAAAGAAATAATGTCTATTTAGCATGTATTTACTATTTTAACTCTTTGTATTCCTTTCCATCGTTATGAATTTTCATATAGTATTCCCTTCCAGATAAAAAACTTTCTTTAGCAAATTTTGTAGTGTGAGTCTATTAGTATCACATTAGCTTAGCTTTCATTTATCTGAACATGTCTATTTCACCTTCATTTTTGAAGGATATTTTCATTGACTATAGACTATTAGGGTGACTTTAAAATAAAGATATTGTTGCATTATCTTCTGTTCTTTGTTATTTCTAATGAGAAGCCAGTCATCATTCTTATTGTTGTTCCTCTGTATAATTTTTGGTTCTGTGGCTATTTTTAAGATTTCTTTTTTCTTTTTTTTGTTTGAGATGGAGTCTCTGTCACCCAGGCTGGAGTGCAGTGGCGCAATCTTGGCTCACTGCAAGCTCCACCTCCTGGGTTCACACCATTCTCCTGCCTTAACCTCCTGAGTAGCTGGGACTATAGGCACCCACCACCACACTTGGCCACTTTTCTGTATTTTTAGTAGAGACGAAGTTTCACAGTGTTAGCCAGGATAGTCTCAATCTCCTGACCTCATGATCCACCCACCTTGGCCTCCCAGAGTGTCAGGATTACAGGCGTGAGCGACCGCGCCTGGCCAAGATTTCTTTTTTATCTTTGGTTGTCATCCGTTTGACTGTGATGTGCCTAGCTGTGATTTTATTTCCCTTTATCCTGCTTGGGATTTGCTGTCCATCTTGGTTGTACAGGTTTATGTTTTAAACCAACTTTGGAAATTTTGACCAATATTTTATCAAAACTTTTACCCCATTCTCTTTCTTCTTTCTCTCTGGGACTCCAATTTATAAGTATGTTAAATAGCTTAATCTTGAATACACCTGTCATTGAGGATGTTAATTTTCTCTAATCTTTTTTTTCTATGTGCTTTAGTTTAGATAATTTCTATTCGGTTGTCTAAAGGTGCACTGAGCCTTTCTTTTACATTGTCCAATCTGCTGTTAACTTTATAGTGGTTTTCTTTAATCATTTCAGATACTGTCTTTTTCAGTTCCAGAATTTCCATTTGATTTTTATTTTCAGTTTTTAATTGCTGCTGAAATTCCTTATATTTTTGCTCATTATATCCTCCTTTTCTTGTATATTATTTATCATATGTATGTATTATAGCTACATTAAAATACTTATCTATTAATCCTGACATTGCGATTGTGAATGATTCTGTTTCTATTGACTGTTTTCCTTTGACTATGGGTCATACTTTCTTGCTTTTTCTCTTATAATTTTTTGACTGTGTATTACTGTTGTAAATGTTTATGACATTCTTGATGTTATCTTTCTGAGAAGAGTGTTTTTAATTTTGTTCCAGCAGGTAGTTAATTTACTGATAGGTTTTCTTGATTCTGTGGAGGCTTGGTTTTAGGCTTTGTTCAAATTTATCTACTTCAGTTTTTCCCTTATTCTGAGGCATAAACCATACTCTTACAGTATGCTTCTTCTGGGGTTTCTAGAAAGTCTAGTGTTTACCATATCCTTCCAGCTTTAAGGGGTTCACCCTCTAAACTGATTAATCATTTGGAAGCTGCTAAAATTTCTGCTTAGCTATTTCTGTCTTTCTTTTTTGCTGTTGTTTTCCTCTAGGTTTCTTGGGTGTTGCCCTACATGTACACAGTTCAGGAGTCAGATTTTGAAGCATCCCGTTTCCCCTGACCCCGTGACTTCCCCTTCCTGAAGATTTCCTACCTCTTACTCCAGCTGCATCAGCAGCTTCAGACTCTAACTTCTGACTCCTCAGACGAAAAGCTGCTGCCTTCTGTGTAAGCTTTATTCCCTGTGTACCATGCAAACTGGGGAATAACCTCACTTAAAAAGTCAAGATAAATGTAGGTATCATCTACTCATCTACTCATCTACTGCTTCCTTTTTTTTTTTTTTTTTTTTTTTAAAGACAGAGTCTCATTTTGTTACCTAGACTGGAGTGCAGTGGCACAACTCAGCTCATTTTAGCCTTCACCTCCCGGGTTCAAGCGATTCTCCTGCCTCAGTCATCGAGGTACCTAGGATTACAGGCATGCTTCATCACACCCAGTTAATTTTTGTATTTTTAGTAGAGAAGGGGTTTCGCCATGTTGGCCAGGCTGGTCTCAAACCCTGAGCTCAAGTGATCCTCCCACCTTCGCCTACCAAAGTATTGGGATTACAGGCATGAGCCACTGTGCCCGACCTGGCTTCACTTCTTCCAAGGGTCATATCGCCTTCAGTTTCTGTCTGCTTTTGATGGCTCCACAGTGCCTTCAAATAGTTGTCTTCTTATATTTTAGAAAGGGTTTATAATTGCTGTTATCAGAGGGGTTATCTCATTTAAGATATGCCACTATTTATGAAAGCCAGCAGATACTAAAGCAGTATTTTTAGATGGAAAAATAAAGGGGTGGTTTCTAAGAAATTACTGGTTTTAAAAATTGTACCCAACTATGTTTAGACAAGTAACGATACTACCTAGAATGGGAAAAAGTTAGACAATCTTACAAAAATAATTTCTAGTGTCTGTCCATAAGACTATAAAATTAGGGACTATGGGCATGAAAATATACTGCTTAGATCTCCAGCTGCAGGGAGCGTAATTGACTTATGGCCACAGTTGCTGCCCTTTAGAACTCACCCCCAACTTTGTGCCAAGACTGTGGTTGTAAATGATCTTTCTAGGCAGTGACTATGTATGGTAGGAGTTCTAATGCAGGCTCTTTCTTGTGAAGTGCAGGACCCTTTAATGAGACACTTTGGCTTAGGGACTCCCCATCAGCTGGGCCAAAACTGTCATAGAAATGTGCTGCAGTCTGAGACCCTTCCTACCCAATCCTCCCTCCTTCCTTTCTCCATCACAAGTAACAAAACTGTGTCACAGTCTTGAAGGCTCTCTTGTCTTCTCTTCCTCCCCTTCCTTCATCTTTTATAGGTAAATCTCCTAATAAATCTTTTGCATATCTAGTCTCATCTTGGCATTTGCTTCTTGGAAAATCCAGAGTAATAAAGAAACACAGACCCAAACTAGTGACAGAAAAGGTACCAAAATGATGATTTTTAAAAAAGAATGTTCTTTTTTAAAGAAAAATCCCAAATAATGTATGTAACTACTCCCTCCACCAGAAAGGAGAGCATAATTCCCGTCCCCTTGATTGTGGTCTGTGCTTAGTGACTTGCTTCCAGTGAATAAAATAGTATTTTTTTTCTGTTATTACTTCCTCCCCCTTCCCAAACACTGACATGCAGGAGCTTCTTTGGAAATTTTTTTCTAACATCCTCCCTGCCCCAGTGAAATATTAATGCCACAAATATACTGTATGTGTGTTTATGTACTACGTGAGTATCCATGTTTTATGCATAAAATAGTAAATTATTTTTGCCCACCAAGAACCGGTTTTTTCCTTCCATGGCATTTTAACAAAGGCCACTGAGAATACATGAGATAGAGTGAGAAAAGGGAGTAATTCTAACTTGGAGAAACCTGGCAGACACTGCCTTAATCAAGTGATCAAAGTTAATATCACTAGTGATAAGTCATGTTAATACCATATACCCTCATATGCAGAGAGGATTGTATTTTGTTTTTGTAGTAGTCTTTTCAAAACTTTAGTCTTATGAGAAAACATCAGCCAAACCCATATTTAGAGACATTCTACAAAATACCTGACCTCTTCTGAAGTGTCGAGGTAATTGTCTTAGTCCATTTTGGCTGCTATAGTGAAATACCATAGACTGGGTGACCTACAAACTTCAAACATTTATTTCTCACAGTTTTGGAGGCTGGGAAGCCTAAGATTGAGATATCAGCAGATTTGCTGTCTGTTGAGAGCCTGCTTCCTAGTTCGTAGACGTCTTCCTTCTTCCTATGACTTCACTTGGCCAAAGGGACAAAGGAGCTCTCTGGGGTCACTTTTACAAGGTCCCTAATCCCATTCATGAGGACACCTCCCTTATGACCTAATCCTCTCCTGAAGCTCTCACCTCCAAATACCACTGGGGATTGGCTTTAACATCTGAATTTTGAGGTGGGGGAACTGCAAATATTTAGCCTATAATAGTAATGGAAAACAAAGGAAGACTGAGAAACTGTCCCAGATCATGGGAGACTTAAGCAGGCATGACCACTAAATGCAGCGTGATATTCTAGATTGGATCTTGGAACACAAAAAGGACAGTAGTGGGAGAACAGGTGTCATCTGAATGAAGTCTATAGTTTAGAGTATTATATCAATGTTAATTTCTTAATTTTGATAAATTTACTGTGGTTTTAGAGGATACTAATATTAGGGGAAGTTGGGGGGAGGGGCATAAGGGAACTCTGCTGTTTTTGTAACCTTTCTGTAAGTCTAAAATTATTCCAAAATTATAAAAGTAAAAAAAGGAGTGTTTAAAGATAAAGATTATTGTGTCATCTGTATTCATATGAAAATAATGGTACAAATATTAAAAGAGAAGTAAATATATCACTAGAATTATAAACATTAAGCTAATCTGAAATTATGTTTTTAAATATAATATCAGTAAATGAAAAAATATGGTAGATGTAGTCTTTCTTAAATTTAGTGGTTTGATGTAGTATCTTATGACGTCTATATACAATTAATTTAAGTTGTCCTGGATATAAGCAGAGTCATATGGATTAAAAACTGGCTGGAGAACCATAAAAAATATTGATAAACCATAAATGGTAATGTATCAAGTTGGGGAATGTGTCTAGGTGCTGGAAGGATCAGTGTTATGTCTTGTCTTATACAGCTGCTGCATTAATGATGTAGAAAAGGGAGTGAAAAGCATGTTAATGAAATTCACAGATGCTATTAAATTAGGAGGTGATGCAAATAGCAGTGAGAGCAGCAAAAGCAATGTAAAGGTACTCAGAGAGCTTAGAAATATGGAGAGGAAATAATAAAATGAGATTCTGTTCCTCCAGGATAGAAACTACTACTGCATTAGGAGAAAAACAATAAAACAAAATAAGTATTCAAAGAGAACAAGATCTGAAAGTCATCAAATGGTCAAAAAGACCTAAGGGTGGCAGTGAATAACAAAGTAGGTATAAATTTATGATACAGTGATTTTGAAGATTATGGCTACATGTACTGCGTATTGGAGAAAGAATACAATAGTCCGTTCTTCATACCTCTAGTAAATGACATCAGGAAGATAGAACTCATTTTGTCTCAAGTTGGTACCTAACCACTGCTGACAAAATGGAAGTAGTAATAAGAATGATTAAGCCATATAACACTGCAGACAAGTATATACATCTTAAGCAAATTACACTGGACTATTTTACAAGTCTTTCCATTCATAATTGCTGATTCTACTTCTTATTGAATGTAAGTAACTTCCATCCTCAGATATGTAACTTATCCTGGGCCTCATTTAGAGCACCTTACCTAACTCTCTTTAACCTCCTTTGTCTCCAAAATTAAACTTACCAAATGATTCTTCCTAATATGTTCTATTTCCATTATATTAAAGTACATATAGGCTTCCTCGATTACTTGCTGAAACTATCTTAGGTGTAGGTCATGTCTGTGTCCCACTGCGGCATGCATTATTTGCAAATACAGGTGTATGTCCTTATCAGCAACTATAGAACAAAGAGTGTAGACAAGAGTAACATCTCAGAAGTTGTTGCAATTGAGACCTAAATGAATGATAAAGAAATAAACCACAGATCTGAATTCATGTAGCAGTATAGTATTTTAATGACCACAGCATCTGGTGACCCCAAGATGTTATCACCCATCTAGATGAATATTTATACTTATTAAATGATATAAGATGGATGCTTTTTAAAAAATTGTCTCAACACAAAAAAGTCTGTAGGGATCTCCATTTTTTATAGTTTAGGAATGCTTATTTCTTTAACTTTTGCACTGAAAAAAATCATGAGGCCACATGTAATATTTAGGCCCTTGGTAAGTTCCAACTAGCAACAAATATTTAAGAAGCAATGAGTTTGAAGGAATTCTCCTTCTTTTATGCATAAAGTCATGGAGGGCATGGGGAAGAAGGAAGGGACACTCCCACCTGGTTGGAAAAAGGTGTTACTTGTAGATAAGTTGATCTTCATTTTGAGAAAGTGAGGAGAATCCTACATTGGATGGAGGAGAATCCTACGTTGGATGGATGATTGGACCAGATCATTTCTAGGGTCCCTTCATGTGCTTTGAGGATACACTGTGTTGATCGTTTGGCTACTTGAATACTTGCACAATACAAAGACAATTTGGTTGTCTTAAAAGCTTTACAGGAGAAGTAGAACATTACCCATCTACTTCTTGCAGTAAACCTCCCAACTGTGGAAATACAACTTTTCCATATGAAACATAATAAATTTCATATAATATGCAACAAGAATGAGTATATAAAGTACAACAAGAACTGCTCCCTCAATTTATTTCTAGTTGCCTAAAGTAGTATGGCTAGTTATTACATTATTTATTACTAGACAACCTGGTACTCCAGTAAAATGCAGAACCCTGAAGGCCAGAATGACAAGGAGGATAAAAGACTGGGCATAAATGTGATTATCATTAATTTCTTATAAAATTTTGTGATGAGGAATGAAAAAGGGAATGCTGCTCCTATACCCGAAATAGCTCATGTTGTTCAGTATTTTGGACCTTTTTTTTTTTTCAATAGCAAACACCAAGAGGCTGCCTTCTTTATATTCCTTGAGGTAACCCTGTCATAATATTGGTCCTTACCCATCTGTCAGAGGCATAACTTTCATTTCTACAATCATTGCAACAATAAATATAGGCCAGGCATGGTGGCTCATGTCTGTAATCCCAGCACTTTGGGAGGCCGAGGCGGGTGGATCACCTGAGGTCAGGAGTTTGAGACCAGCCTGGCCAACATGGCGAAACCCCCACCCCCCATCTCTACTAAAACTACAAAAAATTATCCTGGTGTGGTGGGCACCTGTAATCCCAGCTACTCGGATGGTTGAGGCAGGAGAATCACTTGAACCTGGGAGACAACGGTTGCAGTGAGCTGAGGTCGTGTGCCATTGCACTCCATCCTGGGCAACAAGAGTGAAATTCCATCTCCAAAAACAACCACAACAAAAAACAACGAAAAAATAGATAGTACGCTAATCATGTCCACTGACTTAAAGCATAAAAGCATCCAGTTTACTGTTGATATTAAACATTTAATTCTGATTGCTCAGAACTTAATTTCTTTAGGAATCTTCGATATCCTTGTCATTCTAGAAGCCACTAGTTACCATTTCTTGAGTTTTATTTAGGTCTTAACATCTATATCACTTCCTTAAAAATCAGAAATATTCCCTTGACCTTGAGCTGTTTGATGCCTGGCATATCTTTTTATTGTTAAATCTTTTACCATGTTATAACCGGCCATGCACGGTGGCTCACGCCTGAAATCCCAGCACTTTGGGAGGCCAAGGTGGGCAGATCACGAGGTCAAGAGATCGAGACCATCCTGGCCAACATGGTGAAACCCCATCTCTACTAAAAATACAAAAATTATCTGGGTGTGATAGCACACGACTGTAGTCCCAGCTACTTGAGAGGCTGAGGCAGGAGAATCACCTCAGTGATTGAATCCCAGAGGTGGAGGTTGCAGTGAGCCAAGATCTCTGCCTCCCAGGTTCAAGCGGTTCTCCTGCATCAGCCTACCGAGTAGCTGGGATTACAGGCGCCTGCCACCACGCCCGGCTAATTTTTGTATTTTTAATAGAGATGAGGTTTTGCCATGTTGGCCAGACTAGTCTCAAACTCCTGACCTCAAATGATCTGCCTTCCTCGGCCTCCCAAAGTGCTGGGATTACAGGCATGAGCCACCGTGCCTGGCCAGGAATTTATGATTTTAAAGATATCATTACTATTTATTCGTATCAAAGGGATAATTTATTCTGGTTCTGGCTCCTCCGTTATTGTCTTCGTTTTAAAATGTTCTGAATTGTACTATCTCTTCAGAGAATTCCCTAAGAACTTTTTTGTAATTTCAGATTATTGACCCTTACTGTTCGTATTTTGATTTAAACTAAACAAATATAAAAAGAACTACAGAATTATCTTAATCATGGCATTGAATTTCCATGTTTTCCTGATTTATTGTTATGCACAAATCCCAACTATGGAATGAGATAATCTCTCTATTCTTTTTTTATTGTAATCTACCTCCTACACTGCGTAGACAAAAAGCAAGTATGCAAACTGGATACAAAATGTAAGACCCTATAGATCACTTGGAAAACATCATCTAATGTTTATTCTCTAATCCTTTCATCATCATATGAATTCATTGAGGTAATGTTACTTTCTTTACAGTGACACTGACATTTATAAATGGTGTTCATGATAGAATCTGCAATGTCTTTTAAGTCAGTGGTCCCATATGGAGTTTTGAAGCATCCTTGATTTCTGCTAATATCTCCAAATGCCAAACTAAAATGTTTTTGGTGGTTTTTTTTCCAACTTATTTTTCCCTGTAGCTGCGCTATCTTTCCACAGAATTTGGACAAGAAATTTCAAGACAGTCATGTTTTCCTTGTGCATAAAACCTGGGAATAGGCTATGTTGTTGTATTAACTTAAAATAAGAGTCTGTTCATATTTTAGATACTGATAAAAAGGAAAGTAATGTGGGGTTTAACTCCATTTCTTAGTTTTTTAAATTCTTTTTTTTTTTTTTTTTTTTTTTTTTACCATAGATCACTATTCTTTATTACGAGCTCATTAATCAAACTCTAACATATGATATAGAGAGCTTTAAGTTCACTTTCTTTTGTACTGAATTTATTGCAGCTGCATGTTATCAGGCAATATGTGACCAAAATGAAATAGCGGGACTTCAGTGTCATCTTTACAGACTCTGTCATATAAAAACCAGGCTGTAATAATTTTATTTTCTTGGAATCTACTCAGTGTCACAAGAAGCTTATAAATGATAATTAGGTATTTCAAAATTCCTGATGATCTCAGGAATATCCAAATATTCTTGCTTTCTCCCTTCTAAATTGTCATTATTAAGTAAATTCTAACTTTTATGCAAAGCCTGTGTGGTTTATTTGACACAGATTTATCTAGTAAAAGTTACGGTTGCTAGTAATCAATTAGTTGTCTTTTTCTTAGCTCTTTAGATGTGAATTAGCAGTGAGTTTATAGTTTTTGTGGAGCCAGTGCCAGAACATATAACACAAGATTTCAAATTCTGTTATCTTGAGAATGTTGAGGTAGAATCCCTTTGGTTTTTTCTTGTTGTCATCGTCCTTTGATCATGAATGTAACTGTGGACTCCAAGATGAGTTATGGGTGTTCTACAGTATTTTTTAAACCTTCTTGGGACTACTTCATACAAATCTGTAGTTGTAAATATAATTAAATATAATTGTCTTTTCAGTGTCTTTATTAATCCTTTAGGTTTATAGTATTTTTAAAAACCATTATTGGTGGCTTCAACTGCTGGCTTCTTGTATAATGTTCTTGATTTTCTTTTCTTCTTGATTTTTTTTTTTTTTTTTTTTTTTTTTGAGATGGAGTCCTGTTCGGTAGCCCAGGCTGGAATACCGTGGTGCAATCACAGTTCACTGCAGCCTGAACCTCCCAGGCTTAAGCAATCCTCCCACCAGCCCCCCTAAATAACTGGGACTTCTGGTGCACACCACCACACCTGGCTAAATTTTTTATTTTCTTGTAGAGATGGAGTCTTACTGTGTTGCCCTGGCTGGTCTGGAACTCCTCAGCTCAAGCAATCTTCCTGCCTTGGTCTCCCAGAGAGCTGGTATAGGCATGAGTCACCAGACTCACCCATGTTCTTGGTTTTCTTATCACTTTCCTTTTTACAGAAGCTAAGCAAAAGAGAGATTTTTATCATTTATTTGTTTATTTATTGAGACAGGGTCTCATTCTCTCACCCAGGCTGAAGTGCACTTGGCATGAATCATAGCTCACTGCAGCCTTGACCTCCCAGGCTCAAGTGATCCTTCCTTCCCAGTTTCCGGAGTAGCTGGGACTGCAGGCGCACATCATGCATTTTGAAATTTCCAAATTTTGAAATTTCTTGCACAGGTGGGGTCTCACTAATGTTTCCCAGGCTGGTCTCAGACTCCTGGGCTTAAGTGATGCTCCTGCCTCCACCACCCAAGGTACTGAGATTGCAGGTGTGAGCCATTGCATTGGCCTCTTTTTAACATTCCTGCAAAATACTCATTTCTCAAATACTCATTTCTTATGGTAGTCCTGTCCCACTCCCTTTGAACATATTTTTGATCCTTTCTGATCTCCTTTAATTCCCTTATTGAGCATTATTTCATTGTACTTTTTTTTCTAAGTCTGCCTTCCTTGGCAATTAGTATACCGTGTCCTTTCATTCACTCCTCTTCTCCATTTCTAATACAGTTCTTTCTTTTTCTCATTGCTTTCACCAACACTCTATCCAAACAGGTTTTTTTTTGCCTTCCTCTATATTTAATTTGAGGTGGAATTGTTTGCCCTTTTAAAATCTGTTTTAAACTTTAAAAAATTCTCTCATTCGTCTGTCCTATCTTCCAACTATAAAATATTTTATAGTAGTTCTTACATTCTTAATTGTAACTGTTTGCTTTTAAAGAATATATTCCATTGTGTCTAGTTGTAACTGCAACCTTCCTTTATATTATAAATTTGATTTTTTTTTTTTTTTGCCTACAAACTCCCAAATTACCTTCTACCTTTAAATATGCTTTTATTTCTTTATATAGGTTAAAAACTCAAGATGAAAGACAAGCCATGGGCAATTGATAAAAGGAAATTTATGCTAATTTTGGAGTGGAGTGGTAGAAATTGGGATATCATTATGGGTTCGTGCTGGAGCTACTTGAAAGACTTGGTTAACGAAGCAGAGTTATTCAGTGCTCACTTAGGCTGGCACTTATACCTACCATTGCCTTTTATCACATCTCGTGCTCTTAAAACTGTGGCTTTGGCTTGGGAGTCCACCATATATTTCTTTATAAGTACTACTCAACTCCTAAAGATTGCTTCAAAGGAGAAAGGAATGGAGGAACACGAGCCATGACAATTAGTTCAGATGTGAAAGATACACACAATTCAAAATGCCTCACTATCTTCTGAAACATATCCATAATCTCATTAGAGGTGGTTTTATGGAAACAAAAAAATGCTTAGGTTTGTATTTCTGTGGTTTAAGGCTAACTGTAGACTCGTTATCACATTATCAGTATTCTGTCCTTGAAGAGTAGATTCTGCTCCAGAGTCATCTGCCAATATGCCCAGCTTCTTAGCTGTTCAAACATTCTCTTTACAACTTACTCTAAATTTGAGCTGTATCATTTAACAGGTCTGTTTTGTTTCGTTTTGTTTTGGAGACACGGTCTCGCTTTGTTGCCCAGGCTGGAATGCAGTGGTGCAATTATGGCTCACTGCAGCCTCGAACTCCTGGGCTCAATGGATCCTCCTGCCTCAGCCACTGAGTAGCTGGGACTACAGGTACAAGCTACCACACCCAGCTAATTTTTGTACTTTTGGCTTTTTTTTTTTTTTTAAGACATGGGGTCTCATTGTGTTGCCCAGACTGGTTAACAAGTCTTATTTATTATTCTACAGGTTCACTTACAGGTTTATAACTTTCAAATATAAAATTAAAGTTTCCACTTACTAAAAGAGTAACTCAAGATATTTAAAGCCACATTAATACTTGGGGTTTTAGTTTTCTAAAAAGCAGGGATTCTGGAATAAAATTTGAGATAGAATGGAAACTGGGATTTTATAATTCTATTTTATATAACACCCCTCTCATGGACAAAGAGAAAACGAGGACAGAGAAATAGAGGGAGGAACACAAATAGCATTTAAAAGAATAAATGATACAAAGTTAAATCTAAAGAGAAGACACATCAAGAATAATGATTTTCATCAGAGTTAATCTAAAGCCTTATACATACAACTGAAGACAACTGATAGACTAGAAGAATAAAGATAAGAATTACTGTATTTTACAGCAGGGTTAGTTCACTTGGAGGGTACCTAGTGCTTGTGGAAAATGTAGAGGGTGTGGAGAAAAAAAGCTTAGAGAAAACAATTATCTTTAAGACTTTTAAATTATTTCTGCAGATCCTAATAGAGTTGGGGCTTCGGATGGGCAGGGAGAGACTGCAGAACAAATGATAAGAATTCCTGTATCCATCTGTCTACCAGTGACTACATAAAAGTGGGAGAGGAAATAAAAGATGCATTTGTGTCCCATTCATCACAATTTCATCTTCAGATGCAGGTATTGCATCTAGACTGCTGCAGAGTTAAACTTTGTTGCAAATTTACATATACTCCCTGATTACATATTTTTTTCTTCCACTAATTCAGAATAGCTCAGCCTTTTTCCCTTTTATTTTCTGAAAGAAAATGTCATCTAATTCATTTTATTTTAGATGATTTTTCAAAATGTATGGGTGATTTTTTTTTCTTGCACCAGAGTTAATACTGAATTTATAAGTATAATTTTTGAAAAATAACAACTACTCCAGTTTATTCTATTGCTTCCTCTACCTTCAAAAGGAAAGTATCTCAGACATGTTTTATAAAGTACCTTTCTTTTATTCTTCATCTCCTTCGTTTTGGATCTGAGCAGAAAACAATACATTTCTAAAATGGCAGAATGGAATTAAAGTTCCTCAGTGACTGACTAGCAACCCCAGCACTTTGAGAGGCCAAGCTGGGTGGATCACTTGATCCCAGGAGTTCGAGACCAGCCTGGGCAACATCGTGAAACTTTGTTTCTACCAAAAACCAAAACAAAACAAATCAAAAAACCCAAAAAATTAGCTGGGTGTGGTGGTGTGTACCTGTAATCCCAGGTACCTTGGAGGCTGTGGTGGGAGGATCACCTGAGCCCTGAAGGCTGAGGCTGCAGTGAGCTGTGATTGCACCACTGCACTCCAGGCTGGGCGGCAGAGTTGACAAAGTGAGACCCTGTGTCACAAAAAAAGAAGGAATGGAAAATGAGAAAAGAACAGGCAGTATCAAATAGCCAGGCAGATTTTGGAAGGAATAAAAGGAAGTGCTAGAAATAAAAAATTAAATTCATTAAAATTAAAAGATCCATTTTCAAATAAAAAGATTCTGAAATTTTCCAAGAGGTAAGAAGTATCTCCTCCTATGTTGAACAGTGAGATTCTTTATATGCACCTCCATTACTCAAGCCACATAGCATATTTTGCCAGTGATTTCTGGATCTTAACATGTGACTCCTATAACCTCTGAGAGCTTACTGAGTTCTAGCAAATCCCAAGCCAGCATGCCATGTGTTAGTTACACTGCATAGCCTCTTCAGAATAAACCACAAAATACTGATGTTGATCTTGTGAGATTAAGACAAATTAAAAATCTAATACATAGTTTTGCTGTCAGGTCCTAAAGGTCAAAGGTCAACATAGTATATTGCAGTAAGGCTATAGGTTACTCATGCCCCAGTATTTTATCATAATACTCTAAATGGGGATGAAACACCCAGCAGTAGTCCATAAATCTATTAACAGTGAACTGTCAGTGTCCCATATACCGGGGTAATTTGTTAATTCAGACCTGGGTCTCTCTTTTCACTAGACCTTGTAAACTCCTTTTTGAAATATCAATAAACCATCTGCTTTGACTTGTTAATCAAATGACTTTATTCAGTCCAAAGCAATTTTTCCCTAATAAAAACAGAGTATTTATCTCCATGGCTGTAAAAGAGGATTGTTTTCAACTGTTCACTTATAGTTAAGAAGCACATTTCGTTTGGATTGATTTCCAATGCTTTGGTCATATCTTGTCACTTTCTATTTCTTACACACAGCATCTCAGTTTAGCCATTTAAGAAAGGAAAAACAGTCAAAATCTGGATGAGGTGTGAGACTGGCACAAAAAATCTGAGGTAGAAGTTTGAGATAAGCAAGAACTCACCCAGAGTAATTGTAGATCAACATTTTAATATCATGATTTCCTTGTGGAAGTTTTCCTATCACTCCAGATAGAGTGTTCATGCTAGTCATGGTTTCTCCCTCAACTGAAGTTCCAGATGTTTACGTTTTAGTCAGTATTGCTTGGTTCAGAGTCACAGAGCAGATAATATTTATCTTTAATAGAAACTTTTTGTCCTCTCTTAAGCTTTATTGTGTTAGTGTAAAATAAAGTCAGCCTCAGTGAGATGGGATCATAGCATCCGAAGCTCTGCAAGGCTATCCCAGAAAATTGACCCCCTTTTCTCTAACCCACCAAACTGAGATAAAATGAGTATTTCTGAGGTATCCATGGGGATACTCTCAATGCTCTGTGAATGAGCATCCTGAGGAATCGTCACACTTCTTGCACCCTCCGTCCTTGGAGCTTACTGCCAGCTGGCAAATGGAGGGCAGACTATGACTTCTGACCTTGAATCAGCTCCTCTTGGACTGTTAGAAAAATGATGTCTGAGGAGAGTTCTGGGCATTTGAGTTATTACTAGATTCTGCCCTCTTAAGACACAAAAAAGAAATTTGTAGGTTTCCTTAATAAGCAGAGCCCTCAAATACAACACAAATCCTAGTGCATTCTGGGAATTGTGTCTCGGGCGCAGCTTCCTTTCCCACTGCAAATCCTTGAACAAATAAAGATTAAGCAGCAAAGAAAAAGTGTAATTTAATTGCCTACAGCATTTTTGTAGACTTCTTTTTTATTGAGGCATCATTTGGTGTGCCGCCATTTCGGATTTTTTATGTTGAAGGTGGCATCATAGAGGAATGGGAGTCTAAGCAGTCCTGCTCCTTTCACCCTTCTTTATCTTCTCACTTTTACAGAGGAGAAAGAGAAAACCTTCTAAGCCCCTAATTTAAATCTTAGGCTCTTTTTTGAGTCTAAGAAGGAAAATGTGAGAAATAAGAAGTTTTATGGCTATAGCAATGGATTTCTAATGTGGCAAGTTTTTTTCTAAAATTTTACTTTCGTTGATTCTAACATTATTCTTGTGATTTTTCTTTTCATATTTCCATAACAAGTATGAACCAAATACATGAAAACTAACTGCTCCTAATGCATGAAGTTTGGGCAAATATTATTTTTTACTTAATGAATAATATTAATGATTCCATTAATTGAATCCTAACCTTCACCTTGGCATTATGCCTTCTCACCTAACAACTAAGAGAGATTATCAATTATGGACTATGCTTATATGTTTAGCATTCTTCAGACTTTAAGTTATTTTTATAAAGACTAGTAGAGCTGATTTGTCTTATTGGTTTTCTGTTTTCCCTTATGAACATGCAGTTTGGATTTAGTTTTTGTAAAATGTTTTATAAAAAGCCTTACAATGAGGGTCAGTTATAGTGCAGGGGAAAAATACATTGGTTGTAAGAGACAGATAAAATCAAACAATTCAAAATCCCTTCAATTCAAAATTGAACATTACCTTTTTACCAAAGATGAAGATCCTGAATGGATGAATAGCATGCTGGGAAGCACTATGATTAGATTGAGTTAAAAGATCAAGGACTGCACAGAAAATTTATGAAGATGACTAAGCAGTAGGTAGAAACAAGCAATAGGGAAATAAAAAATTGATTAAAATGTTCCTACCTGGAAAAGCAATAAAATGAAAGAAGCATATACAGTAGTCCCCCTTTATTCACAGTTTTGCTTTCTGTGGTTATAGTTAACAGTGGTTAACTGCAGTCTGAAAATAAATGAGTACCTTATAATAAGACGTTTTGAGAGAGAGAGAAAGACCATAGTCACACGACTTTTACTGTATATTGTTACGATTGTTCTATTTTATCATTAGTTATTGTTCATCTCTTACTGTGCCTAATTTACAAACCAAACTTTATCATAATTATGTATATGTGTAGGGGAAAAAAGCGTAGTGTATATGTAGGGTTGGGTACTTTCTGCAGTTTTAGGCATCCACTGAGGGTCTTGGAAAGTATCTGCTGTGGATGAGGGGAGACTATTCTAACTGAAAGAATATAATTTTATATTTCTATTTGTTCCAGCAAGACTACACAAGAAAATTGTGTTGCATTTTGAACATTATATTAAAAGAAAATTGGAATAAATTAACAAGACTGTATTTACAGACGTTAATGGGTTAAAGGGAACTAATCTCTCATTCAAGTTTAATGGAAGTTAATATGCATGGCTTGTCTAAGTAAAAACTAAGACTGGCAGTGAACACTTAAAAATTTCAAGAAGATATAGAAGCTATCTAACATGCCACTGGGAGTTATGTATATAAGAGAACAAATTTATTTCTCATTTCTTCCTAAACATGAAATTTTAAGTTCACCACTAGGAAGTTTTAATCAAGAGTCATTAGGCTAAGTTTTAAATATATTCTGTAGTGTTCACCCTTATCATTTATCTTGATCTTAAAATTCTTTTATCTGACAGTTGGCTAAATAAGAATTTTAAATCAGGACAGAAAAGATAAAATGGTTTCTGTTATTGGATAGTTTCCCATTATAACACATCTTGATCTTATTAATGGGAAGAAATTTTCTCATTTGGCTCTTTTCATTGCATAATTTACATGTGTAGATACAGATCTTACAGCCATGTTTTTTGTGTGTGTGTTTTGTTTTTTGTTTTTGTGAGATGGAGTTTTGCTCTTGTTGACCAGGCTGGAGTGCAATGGCACGATCTTGGCTCACCGTTAACTCTGCCTTCTGGGTTCAAGCGATTCTCCTGCCTCAGCCTCTCGAGTAGCTGGGATTACATGCGCCACCATGCCTGGCTAATTTTGTATTTTTAGTAGATACGGGGTTTCTCCATGTTGGTCAGGCTGGTCTACAACTGTGGACCTCAGCTGATCCGCCCGCCTCCACCTCCCAAAGTGATTGGATTACAGGCATGAGCCACTGTGCCCAGTCACCATGTTTTAAACTAATAGTTTATATTTAAATAAAAAATCAGGAAGATATTTCTATGTGGAAAATTTAACAATGTATTTGCTTATCCATTTAAGAATGATTGCTTGGAAACTATAGCAATTTTCTTCACTTTTGCCTTTCTTTTCATCTAATTTCATATTAAAGATGCAACTTACACTAAGAACTCTATTAGAAGACATATTTCCATTAACTCATCTGGAAAGTAGTAATTTATGACTGATGGTCGAGTACTATTATATAAATAAGATATTGTTCCAATAATTTATTTTTATATATCTATAGTTACTCAGTGAACTGGGATTCTGTTTTAAAATACAATTCTGACTCAGCTAAATTAGAGAGAGAATATAGGAATTTGAATTTTAAACCAGCATCATAGATGATTCTTATGTAAATGATATGAAGACCATTTTATGAAAATTTACTTTCACAGTTAAATATGGTTTTAAAAATTAAGGCATGCAGTTTGGTTTCTAGTAATAATGGTAGACTAAGTAATTTGGACCATTCCTAATGCTGACAAGAGTTAGAAAGATTGCCAGCGTGGGTAACATGGCAAAACACCATCTCTACCAAAAGTACAAAAAATTAGCAGGCTGTAGTGGTGCATGCCTGTGGTCTTAGCTGCTTAGGAGGCTGAGGTGGGAGGATCACTCGAGCCTGGGAGGTTGAGGCTGCAGTGAACCATGATCGGGCCGCTGCACTCCAGCCTGCGTGACACAGGACAGAGTGAGACCCTGTTTCAAAAAAAAAAACTGGATGAAATAGAAACAAAAACCTGAGACTTCGTCATACTAACAAAATACTGAAAAATTATGAGCCCAACTCAGAGAACATCCAAGAGTGATGTCTGGCACTTAGAAGTGCATTGCCCGTAGGCTGGGCATGGTGGCTCATGCCTGTAATCCTAGCACTTTGGGAGACCAAGGTAGGCGGATCACCTGAGGTCAGGAATTCGAGACCAGCCTGGTCAACATGGTGAAACCCCATCTCTACTAAAAATTCATAAAGTAGCCAGGCAGGTGCCTGTAGTCCCAGCTATTTGAATGGCTGAGGCAGGAGAATTGCTTGAACCCGGGAGGCAGAGGTTGCAGTGAGCCAAGATCACACCACTGCACTCCAGGCTGGGTGATGAAGGGAGGCTGGGTGGTGAAGGGAGACTCTCAAAAAAAAAAAAAAAAAGAAGTGTATTCCCTCTATAGGTGTATGCCACTTCCTATAGATAGAAATATCTGCCATTTCCAATAATGATGGCTAAAAGACTACAAAGCTGAATAGAGATACCAAGAATCGTGAAGCCTGGGGGGAAATTGGAGTTCAAGGTCCACAGAGAGGGGAGTAATGTCTAATTAAATCTAAGAGGAAGGTTAAACCTATAATAGACCAGTTCACCCAGGCAAGTGAAAACCAACTTCAAATTATTTGAAATCCTAATCTGATTTAGTTGATTTATAATTGGTAGTGCCCTTTCTGGTCACAGAAACAAATTTAAAGCATTTTTAGAGGAAGATAAAATTATCCTAGGCCATCAATTGTCTCACTGCAATGTTTTTATAAGCAGTATTGGTATTCTATCAAAAATAAAAAAACACCAAAAAGTCCT
This sequence comes from Macaca thibetana thibetana, assembly GCF_024542745.1. NCBI lineage: Eukaryota > Metazoa > Chordata > Mammalia > Primates > Cercopithecidae > Macaca > Macaca thibetana. The sequence goes on along the minus strand of NC_065597.1, from coordinate 14,802,324 downwards.
GGATAATAGAAAACCAAGAGAAGCAGCACTCAGTGTAAACAGTCACACAGACGATTCAGATAATGGAGTTTGCAGATACATATTTCAAAATGATTGTGCTTAATATAGGAGTTCTGTATTCCAGATATTTCTTATGAGACCTGTGATTTACAAATATTTTCTCCCATTCTATGGATTGACTTTTTACTCTGGATAGTGTCCTTTGATACCCAAAGTTTTTAATTTTGATGAGGTCTAATTTATTTTTTATTTTACTGTTTTTCATGTCACTTTTGAGAAATCATTGCCAAATCCAGTGTAGTAAAGCTTTTGCCCTATGTTCTCTCCTAAGAGTTTTATAGTTTTGGCTCTTATGTATAGGCTTTTTATTAATTTTTAGCTAATTTTTGCATATTGTGTTACGTAACGGTCCAAGTTCACCCTTTTGCATATGGATATCCTGTTTTCCCAGCACCACCCCGCCCCCGGCTTTTTTTTTTTTTTTTGAAATGGAGTCTCACTCTGTCGTCCAGGCTGGACTACAGTGGCGCAATCTTGGCTTACTGCAACCTCCGCCTCCCGAGTTCAAGTGATTCTCCTGCCTCAGCCTCCTGAATAGCTGGGGTTACAGGCACATGCCACCATGCCCAGCTAATTTTTTTGTATTTTTAGTAGAGATGGGGTTTCACCATATTGGTCAGGCTGGTCTTAAACTCCTTTCCTTGTGATCTACCTGCCTCGACCTCCCAAAGTCCCAGCACCATTTTTTGAAAAGACAGTTTTTTCCTCATTGGTCTTTCCCCAGTGATCTTGGCATCATTGAAGAAAATAATTTGATTATGTATGTTAGGGTTTATTTCTGCACTGTCTGTTCTGTTATGTTGGTCTATATGTCATCTTTATGCTTGTACCATGCTGTTTTGACTGCTGTGGCTTTGTAGTAAGTTTTGGAATCAGGAAGTATGAATACTCCAACTTTGTTCTTCTTTTTCAAGATTGTTTTGGCTATTCAGAATCTTGCAGATTCAATATGGTTTTGAGGATGGATTTTTCTGTTTTTGCAGAATGTTACTGAGATTTTGATATTCATTGAATCTGTACATCACTTTGGGTAGTAGTGACATCTTAACAATATCAAGTTTTCAAACCCATTAACCTGTGATATCTTTCAGCAATGTTTTGTTGTTTTATAAGCCTTTCACATCCTTGGTTAAGTTTGTTCCTAAATATTTTGTTCTTTGGGATGCTATTGTGAATGGCATTGTTTTCTTAATTTCCTTTTAGGACTGTTCATTATTAGTGTTTGGAAATGCATCTGCTGCTTGAGTATTCATTTTGCATCCTACTACTCTGCAGAGTTCGTTTATTCTGACAATTTTTGTGTGTGGCATATTTAAGAATTTTCTGTGTAAACAATTACAACATCTGCAAGCAGAGATAATTTTGCCTCTTTATTTGGAATATGTATGTCTCTTTTTTTTTTTTTCATTTTCTTGACTAATTGCCCTTGCTAGAACTTCCACTACTGTGTTGGGTATAGTGGCAAAGTGGACATCCTTGCCTTGTTCCTGGTCTTATAAAAAAAAGCTCTCTGTCTTTGACCATTGAGTATGATATTAGATGTGGGTTGTTCATATATGGCTTTTGTTATGTTAAAGTAGTTTTTTTCTATCTCTATTGTGTTGTTTTTGTTATGAAAGGATGTTGAATTTTGTCAAATGCTTTTCTGCATCGGTTGAGATGATCATCTATTTTTTTTCTCTTTCCTCCATTCTGTTAACTTGGTATCTGTTTACATGTATCTGTACATATATAATATCTGTTACATGTTGACATATGTTTACATGTATCTATACATGTAAAATATAAAATGGAAAAGCCAACTGAAGAAAACTGATTTTCATATGTTGAACCATCCTTGCATTCCAGAAATAAATCCCAGTTAGTTAAGGGTAGGGTATTAAGTCTTCAAATATTATTGTAGAATTGTCCTTTCAATTCTGTCCATTTTTGCTTCATATATTCTGATGGTCAGTTATAAGGTATAATGTTTATAATTATTATATCTTCTTGCTGTATTGAGTCTTTCATTAATATATATAATGCCATTTTTAATCTCCTGTAATTTTTTTTTTTTTTTTTAAATTAGAGACAGGGTTTCACTGTGTTGCCCAGGCTGGTTTCGAACTCCTGAGCACAAGTGATACGGCTGCCTTGGCCTTCCAAAGTGCTGGGATTATAGTCATGAGCCACCATACTCACCCTTTTGTAATATATTTTGATGTAAAATATTTTGTCGGATATTAGTATAACCACCCTGTTCCCTTTTTGTTATTATTTGTATGAAATATCTTTTTCCATCCTTTCACTTTCAACCTATTTATGTCTTTGGATCTAAAATGAGTCTCTTATAGACAGCACATATTTGAATCATGTTTTAAAATCCATTCTGCTTATCTCTGTGTTTTGACTGAAAAATTGAATTCAATTACATTAAAAGTAATTACTGCTAAGGAAACACTTCTTTCTTTTGCTGTTTGCTTTCTATATGCCTTAGAGCATTTTTTACCCCTCATTTTCTACATTGCTGTCATCTTCAGTGTTTAATTAATTTTTTATAGTATGGTGTTTTAATTCCCTTCTCATTTCCTTTTGTGTTTATTCCATAGCTGTGTTCTTTGTGGCTACTGTAGGAATTACATTTAACATCCTAAAGTTACAACATTCAAATTTAAACTTACACAAACTTAACTTCAATAGCATGCAAATACACAATACCATACAAAATAACTGCTTGTATATAGCTCCTTATCATTTCAGTTATTGATATCACAAAATTACATCTTTATACATAGACTAATAATTTTTGTATGTCCAGAAAGATAGACTAATAATTTTTATGCATTAGACTCTTGAGTCATGTACAAACAGAAAGTAGAGTTATAAACTAAAGTCAAAATAATGCTAGTTTTTATAATTGCCTATGTATTTACTTTTGTGGATATCTTTATTTCTTCATATGGCTTTGTGTTACTTTCTAGTGTCTTTTGTTTCAACTTGCAGCACTCCCTTTACCATTTCCTTAAGGGCAGGTCTGTTGGTAACAAACTCCCTCAGCTTTTGTTTATCTGTGTATGTCTTAATTTCTCCCTCACTTTTGAAAGACAGTTCTCTGGATAAAAGTTTTTGATTAACAGTTTTGTTTTGTTTTGTTTTGTTTTAGCACTTTGCGTATAATGGCCTACTGCATTCTGGACTTCGAAGTTTCTGATGAGAAATATGCTGATACTTTTGTTGAAGAAATCTTATATGTGATGAGTTCCTTCTCTTTCTGCTTTGAAGACACTTTGGCTTTGGCTTTTGATGGTTTGATTTTAGTGTGTTTTGGTGGGACCTCTTTGATTTTATCCTAGTTGGAGTTAAAAGTTGAGTTTGGTGGATATTTATAATCATGCATTTCATCAAATTTGAGGAGTTGTTACGTTATCTTCAAATAATCTCTCTGCCTCCTGTTTCAAATAATTTCTCTTCTTCTTTTGGGGCTCTCACTTTAATTAGAGACAGGATTTCACTGTGTTGGTCAGCTTGATTGCCTTAGGCTGTGTTCACTTTTCTTCTTTCCTTCCTCAGACTTGATAATTTCAATTGTCTTCATGTTTTCGGATTCTTTCTATCATCTGCTCAAACCTGCTTTTGAATATTTCTAGTAAACTTTTTTATTTCAATTATTGTGCTTTTCAGGTCAAGAATTTTTTAGTTTCTTATGTTTTCTGTCTGTGTTGGTGTTTCTACTTCGTTCATACCATGTTTTCTTGACTTTTTCTAAATTTATCTTTAAGACTTTGAGCATCTGTAAGACAGTTGTTGGAAGGTTTTGTCTGGTAAATCTGCCATCTTGTCTTTGTCAAGTACATTTTCTGTTTATTTAATATTTTTTTTTGAATAGGCCATACTTTCCTATGACTTTGTATGCTTTGTGAATTTTTTGTTGATAAATCACTGTACAGAAATTGAACTTTTACTCTGGAAGTCATATCCTTCTCTTCCCCAGGGTTTGCTTTAAAAATTTTTATTTTAGGGGCCGGGCACGGTGGCTCAAGCCTGTAATCCCAGCACTTTGGGAGGCCGAGGCAGGCGGATCACGAGGTCAGGAGATCGAGACCATCCTGGCTAACACGGTGAAACCCCGTCTCTACTAAAAAAAAAAAATACCAAAAAAAAATTAGCCGGGCGTGTCAGCGGGCGCCTGTAGTCCCAGCTACTCGGGAGGCTGAGGCAGGAAAATGGCATGAACCCGGAAGGCGGAGCTTGCAGTGAGCTGAGATCGTGCCACTGCACTCCAGCCTGGGTGACAGAGCAAGACTCCATCTCAAAAAAAAAAAAAAAAAAAAAAAAATTATTTTAGGCTGTCTCCGTGCTGGGAATCAGCCGGAGGGTTCAACTTAAGATTTTAAAAACTCAGTTTTTTTCTGAGCCGATGCCTTTGCCTGGGCCTGTGCCTTTCCCTGGGCCTATGCCATGACTTTCTAAATCCTCTGTATATGTGGCTGCATTTGAATCCCCTAGTTCTTAAATACTAAACTCCCAAAAAGAGAAAAAGATAAAACTTTAGGGGCACAAAATATGCTAGTCCTTTAAATCTCCTGGAAATTGATTTAGCTAGAGTGGGAAGGGCTTGAAGCAATGGCTGCCTGTCTCTGTGTCTGTCCCTCTATCATCAGCAATCAGTGATTACCAGCATGGCTCCTCAATATTTGGAGCACGGGGCACTTATTGCCCAACCTGGCAATTGTGTGCAAGCTGCTCCAGGAACACATTTGCATGGCTGCTTGCCATGGGGCTGGGGGATGCGGAATGCGTAGCTGCCACCTTGCTAAGAGCTACCTGAAAACAATCACTGTTTACTGTCCAAGACTTCCTCTAGAAGTTGCAAGCCTTCAAAGTAGTTCCCAGAGTTTCAAAATAGTTACCTTAGATTCTACCAGTGAAATTTTTGTCCAGGTAGTAAGACGGATTCTTGGTGTTTCTTACTCCAGTAATTTCCCAGAATCCTTTGCCCCACAAATATGTTACACCTCAAATAATCACCATTTCTTTTAGGCCAGGCCGGCCGTGCTTCTACTAATTTGTCTCTCTCAGAAACTGTCTAGGTTTTCATGTTTGATTCCAATTCACTCTATATGCCAAAACCCACACCCACAATTCTTTTTTAGACATGCTGTTCTCTTTAGACTTATATTACAGGTACCTGGCGGTACATCACATATCTGTGGGACTATGCTTTTTATATTTCTAGAAGTCACCCTTTTTTCTCAAGTAGAGATGAACTGTGAGGCACCACCATCTTTCAGAGGTCTTAGCACAGGGTCTGACAGCCATATCCTTGATGTGGTCTTTACCCAGTTCCCTAGGTTTGGTCTTCTTTCTGAAGCTGTTTCTTAATGACCATAGCTTTTACTTGGGAGCAAACAGTTTTACTTTATAATTCTAAAATGTCTGGACAATACATCGTCCCTTTAATTCTACTTGGAAATGGACCACTTTTTTTTAAATGTCATTTCTTTCTTGTAGTAACTTACCAAATACGGCACAAAACAGACAGCTCATGTGTTCATTTTCCCTCATAGTCTACTACCTGAACTCCACAAGTTTATGATATAATTTTTCTCTCAGATTATCCCATGCAATATTTTTACCAAATGTTTTGCCACTATGAGTCATCATTTCTCCTGTAACCATTTTCCTTGCCATTTTCCAGCTTGCTGTTTTAGTTTCATACTTCTTGCTTTCTGATTCCAAATCTATCACATTATTTTAGGTTTTTTGCTACGGGAGCATCCTATGTCTAGGTTACCATCTTCTCTATCTATTAGCTTTTGCTATAGTAATGCTTCTAATTTAGTGACAAAAATAATTTATTTTTTCTCATGCATCCTGGGATGAACAGATCTAAGTTTAGCTTGGCTTCAAACCGGAGTTTGGGTCCAGGTCTGCTGTTCTGCCTTAGACTGTCAAGTCAGGACATAATCTCATGGTGATAATGGAAGCATGGGCAAGTTCAGTTGAATAAGTGCAAATCAAGGCTCTGATTGCAGCACAGTTACTAACATCTTAAGGCAGAATGAGTAATATGACTGAACCCAAAGTCAAAGGGCAGGGAGGTACCCTGCCTCTAGTTTAAGGAACAGCAGTCATGTGGCAAAGGATATGGATACAGGAAGGGATGAAGAACTGGAACCAATAATACAATGTACCGGTCATTCAAATCTTAACCAAACATATATGGGAAAGCTATATTAATATCATATAAGGATGTCATTTAAAAACATATCAGAGAAAAATAGTGATACTTCTTGAGAAAATATTTAATTCACCTGGAAACTAAAATAATTCTGAAAATGTATGCACCTCATAACATAGCCTCAAAATGTAAACTTACAAGACAAGAAGGAGAAATGCAAATTCATATTTACAGTAGAAGATTTTAACACACCATTCCCAATAACTGTTAGGACAGATAAATTTATAGAGGGAAAATTTGAACAACACAATTAACAAATGTGACATTTATTTTGTATGCAAAAACTTCAGAATACATATTACAACTACATAATACCCATTATTTTTAAGTGCACGCAACACTTAAAAATTGGACCATTGTCTCAGGCAGTTCAGGCTGTTATGAGAAAGTATCATAGACTGGGTTGCTTATAAAGAACAGAAATGTGTTTCTCATGTTTCAGAGTTTGGAAGTCCAAGGTCAGGGTGCCACCATGGTTGGGTTCAGGTGAAGGCCTTCTTTTTGCCTGTAGATTGCTGTCTTATTATATCCTAAGATGGCAGGAGGAGAGGTAGAGAACTCTCTGGGATCTCTTCAAAAAGGGCAGTAATCTCATCCATGAGGGCTCCTCCCTTATGATTTTAAATACCTCCCAAAGGTTCCACCTTTTAATACCATCACATTGGTGATTGGGAGTTCACCATATGAATATGTGGGGGGTAGGGGCGCACACATATTCAGTCTATAACAACTGTATTTTAGCCATAGAGTACCAACAAATTTCAGAGAAAATTGAAATCAGATGGAGTATAGTCTCAGATCACTATGGAATTAAACTAGAAAAGAACAACATAGAGATAATTAGAAAACCTCTGTATATTTGGAAATTTCAAAATACGCTATTAAATATCCCATGCCTCAGGAATAATCACAATAGAAAAATAGGAAATATTTTAAAATAAATTATAATCAAAATACTTTATATCAAAATTTGTGGGGGGCATAGCTAAGGGATGCTTAGATGCATATATTAGATGCATATATTAGATGCTTTAGATGCATATATTAGAAAAGACGAAGAGCAAAAATCTCAGTGATCTAAGCATGCAGCTGAAGAAAGTAGAAAAAAGAACAAATGAAAACCAAAAAGAACTAGAAGAAAGAAAATAATTTAAAAATAGCAATTAATGAAATAATAAACAAACATTCAGTATAGCACATCAGCAAAGTCAAAAGTTGGTTCTAGAGGAAGGATAAGAAAGGCATAACTAACCAAATTCAGGTATTAAAAAGAAGGTCTGGGTGCACTTTGGAATTACCTAGAGTGTTTTGTTGTTTTTTTAAAAATACTGATGCCCAGGCCCCTCATTTGGTCAATTAAATCAGAATTTCTAATTGTATTTCTGTATTAGTATATTTATTAAATGCCCCCATTGATTCTAATATGAAGCACAGGTGAGAACCATTGATATAGCAAATAACATTTTGATGTCATTCCAACCTTTTTGCTTATACAATTCTTGTATAATAAGTTGTTACAGTTTTGAAACCTTTTGCGTTTACCAGCATATCAGTATCTTGCCATAGCAGTAAATATACTTCTGCCACTACATTTTAATAGTTGTATGATGTTTTAATAGTTGTGTAATATTCCATTATATGGTTATATTATCATTTATGTAACTATTATTGAGCACTTAAATTTTCAATGGTAAAAACAGTGCTAAGAGAATATCTCTGTAAAAGTGTTTTTCCAAACCTGGGCAACATGACAAAACCCCAACTTCACAAGAAATAAAAAAATTAACCAGGTATAGTGGTGCATGCCTATAGTCTCAGGTACTCAGGAGGCTGAGGTGGGAGGATCATCAGAACCCGGGGAGGTTGAGGCTGCAGTGAACTGAGACCGTACCACTCCACTCCACTCTGGGTGACTGAACCAAACTGTATCACCCCCCCCCCCAAAAAAAAATTACTTTTCAGCTGGCATAGTGGCTCATACTTGTAATGCCTGCTACTCAGGAGGCTGAGGCAGGAGGATCACTTGAGCCCAGGAGTTTAGGTTGCTGTGAGCTATGATTGTGCTACTGTATTCCAACCTGGGTGACAGAGACCCCTTATGAAAATAATACCAATAAAGTATTTTTCACACATCTACAAATAGCACTCATTAAAAAATTATATATTAAAATATTTTCTTGTGAGTATGATGAAATAATATGTGTGACAGTTGGTAAGTGAATTTTTATCTTACATGCTCACCTAGGAATTAGCTAGGTTAGTAGGGCTGAAAGAGATGTATTAATACGTGTTTTGCCAACCATTTCCCTAACACAATGCCTTATCTACAGAAGGCATACAAAAAGGCAGGGCACAGTGGCTCATGCCTGTAATCTCAACGCTTTGGGAGGCTGAGGTGAGTGGATCATCTGAGGTTAGAAGTTCGAGACCAGCCTGGCCAACATGGTGAAACCCCGTCTCCACTAAAAATACAAAAATTAGCCAGGTGATAGTGGCGCGTGCCTGTAATCCCTGCTACTTGGGAGGCTGAGGCAGGAGAACCGCTTGAACCCAGGCTGCAGAAGTTGCCGTGAGCCAAGATCGCGCCACTGCACTCTAGTCTGGGGGACAGAGTGAGACCCTGTCTCAAAAAAAAAAAAAAAAAAAATGCAAAAATGTTTGTTGAATAAGTGAATATATTTAATTCCTCAGAACTAATCGCAATTGGTAGAATATGTGGACTCGTTACATTCAAAAGAAAGATCATGTAATTTTGGGAGCAAACCCAGTATCAGAAACCAATCTGTAAATTAAAATCTTTTACTTTGAAATTAATATATAAGAATGAGAATGATTATTGAAATCTATGCTCAGCTAGCCATGAACCAAGAATTCAACTCTTATCTGTCTAGAAGGAGGGGTGGGAAAAAGCTCTCTTATGGTTAACTGCTGCCCCTCTGAGATACTTTGGTTTTCTGCTGCACTGAAGCCAGAATGATTTTATGTTGCAGTAAAAAATGACATTCTTACAATATTAATATATGATTATGGAAAATATTAGATAATTTAGCTAAGCAAAAATAATACAAATAACTCTCATAAATCTATCATTTTCAAATAATAGTTTTTCTTTGGGGGAGCAGTACTTTTTTTATCAACCTAAAAGAAGTACTTCACACCTCCCACATTTTTACAATCTCTGTCATTCATTTTTGTTCACTGTGTATAACCTTTGAAATTTGGGTGCTTGATATGCATGGAAGATGCAACACAACATACATCTTTTAACTTATTATACCATTGGCTGTCATTCCCCAGCATTCATTCATTCATAATTCAGTCATAGATGTTCGTTAAACTCCTACTTTTTGCATTCATTCTGCTACCTTTTGAGAATACAGTGGTAATCAAAAACAGACATGGTCCCTGCCCTCATGGAGCTCTCAGTAGATTTGAAGAGTCTGTCATGAATTTAAAAATGACACAATAAATGTAAACCTGCCACTGTAATAAGTGCTATGAGAGAAAGGAACATGAGTTTCTAGCAGGAAAATTTGATCTAGTCAGAAAAGGCTTTCCTAATGAAGTGATAAGTGAGGTTATATTTGAAGGAAAAGTAAAGCAGGGAGGGAGGAGCCTTCCAGGGAAAGGTGTAAAGTCCTAGGACAAGAAAGACTGGGAATGACAGAGAGAGGAAGCCAGCATGGCTAGTGTAGAGACAAGGAACTGGAGAGGAAAGTAGGGGCCAAATCATGGAAAAGCCCTGAAGTAGGAGCATACCTAGTATGCCCAAGCAGCAGTAAGAATTTCACCATGGCTGGAGGGGCATGAGCAAGGAGAAAAGAGTAAAAAGTGAAGTTGGAGAAGGAACAGTGTGCCAGGTAGTTTTGCAGTACTATCCAATAGCACTTTCTGTGATGATGGAAATGCTGTATCTGCACTGTTCACTATGATAGCCATTACTCCCTTGAAATTGAGCACTCAAAACATGGCTAGTGCCATTGAGGAACTGCATATTTAATGTTAATTTTAATTTAATAGCCTCTAGCTGTAGAGTACAGTATGCTAATGAACACTTGAAGGGTAGATAGTATAGCTGAGAAACTGAATTTTTAAAATTTTACTTCATTTTATTTAAATGTATGAACAGCCACATGTGGCTAGTGGCTGCCATATTGGATAGAACAGTTACAGCCTTGTGACCTTGGGCTTTTACTCTGAATTAAATTTGAATTACCTAAGGCCTGTAGCTAAATTGGTATTTTGTTTTACTTTTAAGCAAAATAATAAAGTTTCCTTTTTTGATAGGGTAAAGGAGAGGTGAAGATATGTAAGAACCTAAAGAAATACATAATTTCCTTGACTCATATTTTTAATTGATATCTTAAGATGCACTCCAAAAGGTGAAATGTAGGTGGTGACAGCATATCTAACTTTTTCTTTCCTGCCTGAACTTAATATCGCCTGCTCGTTAAAGGATGAGACAGGTCCTCCCAGTTAACATTCTCATAGAACATTTCACTTTTTTTATCTTTTGTCATTTGTTAACCTATGTATGTATTTGTATAACTATTCTATATCTTCTGTGCAACTCTCAACCATAAGATTATTATATTATTTAGGGCAGGGACTGTGCCTGTCTTATCCACATAGAATCCACAGTATATGAAATCCTAGTAGTCCAATAATGAATATTTAATAACTGAGTGAGTGAATAAAGTATTCAGCAATCTCATCTCTATTGTACTCATCCATCTGCTTATTTATCCATATTGACTGTTACCCCCTCACCACTGGCCATATAGAGTTAAAGGACTCTCCCTAACCTATTCATCCTGGTTACTTAAAACTATTGATAAGCGTAAGTCTCTCTACTATCTGTAATCCATGAAGCAGAGACCGTCTCCCATCCAATAAAAAGATTTAAATATCTTTTTAAAAAATATTTGAATACCCCCTTAAAGTGAGACCCAAAAGAACTGATAAAAAGATAGCCTGGTGACCTCTGTAGCTCAGAACTGAATTACTCTACAGTGACAACCCCCTCTTTGTCCCTCATAACCTCTCAGCTTTTATATAAGTCATAAGATTCTACCTTATTTTAAATGAATAGCCCATTTTGACAGAGTAATGATGGTATGTGACAAATGGCACTTGTCTCATGGCATTTCCCTTAGCTAGCTTTACTCAGTTCAGTTATTGTTAGGTGACTTCAAGATACACCCTTATGCTGGTTTTGTCTTTGAGACTGATTTTCTCCAAGAACCCTCAGTTCTGGTTCCACGCACACGATAGAAAGGCCCTCAGTTATTTTGGCTCACAGTAGGACTGCTTTCTTCACTGTATTAGAGAGTTGGAGGATTATCGGAAAATCCTAGTACAATTTCGGAAGTAGAAACTTACACAGAGACGTTTCCCCACATGAAATGTTTAGTGACAGTTGGAGTGGAAATAGGGGTCCATTGACCCTGGGTGTCAGTCCTATCATACCCAGTTCACTGTGTCATCTTTAATAATGTACAGTTTGTGCTTCAGCCTAGAATCTGCAGAGACTCTCTCCTGTTCTTACCCCTTTCATTGATACCGGAAGTAGTAAAAAGATTCCCCTTTGTGAAGCTTACTAAAATTCTTCCACATCTTCAGGTAATTCACAGGGATGAGGAAAATAAAAAGAAAAAATTAATAAAATTAATAAAATTCCTCTACAAAACTGAAATACTGTGCAGAGATTGTTGAGAAGGTATGTGCGGGATTGCTGGGTTTTCAAACTAGATAAAACAGTAGTACCTATTCAAGTCACCACCACAGGGGGCCTCCTAAAAATAGACTGACTCTACTATGTAATAGCTTAGGACATTTTTATTGATATCATCTCTTGTCCTGCCCATAGAAAAGCCTTGAGCCTGGAAGGAGGAATTTGAGTGTGTTTTCCTAAGAAACTGGTGCCACAGTAAACTGTATGTCTGTTTGTTCTTGAAGCCAACCTAGCAATTACCTTGGAATTCTAGGCCTCTGTATTTTTCTAAATGTTTTTTCCTTCTACTTCATCATTCCTGTTGAAAGAAACAAAACAGCATAAAGAAAAGCTACAGGTTACTCTGAATACACACCAAGTTTGGTAGGGGAGTAGTTGTCTTAGGTGGCGCTCTCACCACAGCACTAAGAGCTATACTGATGTAGTAAGGAAAACGTGGCCCTTTTGAATCTTAATGTGCTGTTCATTTCTATTCCCATTGCTACTCCTAGGATTTCTTATCTCTTGCCCTAGCAAATCATAACACACAGACATACATACACACACACCCATCCCTGTCCAGTGCACCCAGTGGGGCGGAGGGGGCAGAGAAGACAAAGTCATTTATATAATGTGTCTCCCTGCTGAGCCCCTAATGGCCGAAGCTTTTGTTCTGCATTCAGTGGCTGCATGTGATGGGCAGGAAGCTGCAGTCTCCCTTTGTTCCATGGCCTTATTCAGCAATTTAGATCCATCATAAAAATCAAATATGCATGTTGCAATCGCCTTGTGTACAACAGCTTCAATTTTCACCTTTTTAAAATTTGAACTCCACAGGGGAAGAGAGGGAATGAAGGGAGAAAGGGAAGATAGGGGTAAAAAAAAAAAAAAATTGCTTTGTGTTTTTGCTTAGTGGACTGTGAAAATAGGCAGTCATGAAAAAAATTTTTTTTTTAATTTCATAGATGCATCCCATTCAAAACAAGACATGCTACCAAATTAGGCCTTGTGGAAATGCCCTCAAACCATCCTAGTTAACTCAGGCTCCAAAACTTGGATGTGAAATGATGGGTAAAGAGAAAAATAGAACGTTATAAAAGGGTAGAAAGAGGAAGACTATTTAGGGCTTGAAGAATCATCCTGTTCAGAGAGGTACCTCCATACCACTTATAATTATGCCAAAAAGGATGTTTTTTGTTCAGCTGATTGTCATGAGTTTCTTTTGTAAAAGAAATGATTTGGGGAAAAGGTTCATAGAGGGAGTGAGAGAGAGATTACACTTAAAGATATATTTCCTCTCTGAATAAAAATGAACACATTGACAGAGATGTTTTTGTTCACTTATTGATTTGCACACTATATTTAAAATATTCCCAGAACTTCAAAGGATATGTTCCCTGGAGTTCAAATAAATTTGCATCAGCAGCTTTGGTATTGATTATGCAGAAAAATACAGAAACCTTTTACCTACTCCATTATTAGACTTGAGCAATGACTTTACAGAAGGGTGCATGCCCTAATACAAACAATGTGGCCAGTATTTATTCGATTTATTAAAAAAAGAAAGATTTGAAGAAGTGTGCCTCTTTATGCCTGGTTTCACTTACTAATATAGATTTTGAAGGCTCATGCTAAAATTGAAGCCAACCAGTTTGAAGATACTTTGCCTGTTCTTAGAAATGGAGCTCTTACAGGGTAAACCCATGGAGATTGCTGTTGTCATTATACAGACACTGAACATAATATAGGATGGGTGCACACTGAAAGAGTGATCTTGAGGCTCACTCAAGGTTGAAAAAACCTTTGATTATCTGGAGTGGAGCTTCTTCTGGAAGATGTGCCAAGTGAGTCTGGGATCAAAACCAATTTCACAAGTTTGATCGAGTCATAATATGGAAATCCACCAGATTCTGCTTTGACTAATTAGAGATGTGTGAAGAAGGTTTCCCTTCCCCAACATTATTGATTTTTCTTTCAAACTCCCCAGTTTCACGGTGAAAATCTGTGGCATTTAAAAGTGTTCAATTTAGTACAGTTCACTGATGCATGTAATCTTTGCTAACTGCATCTCATTTTCTCTGAACTGGATTTTTCAGGCCCTCTTATGTCTGGGTATATTTTTTATTTACTCTGTATTTTAATTGAAATCAGAACATACAAATACTGAGAGGATACATTTAATATTTGAATTTTTTTTTGTTGTTGCAAATTTTCCCTTTTCTCTGCTGGAAATATGGGCAATTACAAAAAAGTATAATTTTAAAAAGTGGATTCCACACAAGTTAAGCCTACATGAGTGAAGAGATTTGTATATGTCTTGAGTGATTCTATCCTGGAAAAAGCAATAAAGATGGAGAAAAGCACCAGGAAATTTACAACATTGGATAAAATCTGTGATTGTATACCATCATAACTGAGGCAAAAGCTATGGCCCTATGCCACCTCAAGCCATCTCATCCCATCTTACCGTTTAAGAGTACTCCATATTTTTAGGATATTATAGGCAGATAACATACTGTAACTTCTCATTAAAGTTAGGGCCACATGCTGGCATTTTATGTTCTCAACTTCCTTCATATGAGGAAAGATGCTATACAGGTGTATTAAATTATAAACATTTCATATTGGAGAGTGAAACCTTTATCTTTGAATTCAAGGTAATTTAATATATAAAGGTATATTTTTAATTGAATATCTTCCTCTTCCCTATCATATGGCAAGTTTATCCTCAGTTCTTTCTTCCCAAGAAATAAGTTGTAGAAGACCTAAAGGAAAAATTGTTTCAGGAGACTTTGTTTGCGTTTCAGGTCATTTCAACTACTATTCTTACCTCTGCTTTAAACAAAAAATACATGCTAAACCAATGATAGGTCTCACTGAAGTATTTTTCCTCTGCAATCACACAGATGTTGAGAGTGAAGCCTCCGAATTAGACAGTCTCAGTTCAAGTTCTGACTCCATCCTTGACTAGCTCTGTGACCTTGGGCAAGTTAAGCTTGAGTGTCTTAATTCGTAAAATGAATATATGAGGATAGTAACACTTAATGTATAGGATCATGTGAGTTAAATGAGATTAAGTAGAGTATTGTCATAGGTTGCTTTCCTAGAGAAGCAGACCTGAGATTAACATTCAGTGTATTTATTAGGGGGTGCTGTCAATACCTGTGTTAGGTGAGCTGCAGTACATTCCAAGAAAGACCTCAGCCAACACTGAGGCAGGTTTTTTTCAGCCTCCTAGGAGCTGACAGCAACTAAGGGGTATTGTCTTTTACCAATCTTTTTAGCTGTGGAAATAAATCCTTTATTCTTGAAGGGGGAGTTGGGTGGCACATTACAATGTCTATTAGAAGAGTTTAGTAAGCACTCAATGAGTATTAGCTATATAATAGTGTCAATGTATATTTACCTGTGAGATCATTCTTAGTATCCCAAACAATTGCTTTCATTATATATTTTAATAGTGCTTTGGTAAGAGCATGGTTCTGGGACTGGATTTGAGGCCCAGTTTCCTAATTAGCAGCTGAATAACACTAAGTACATTAGTCTCTCTGTGTCTCAGTTTCCTCATTTGTGAAATGGAAATAATAATAGTACCTATTCTCATAGGATTGTTATCAGGATTAAATATGTTAATAGTTACACTTTCAACAGTGCCTGGCATATAACACAAGCTCTGTAACTGCTCGTGCTTATCATCATCATTTATTAGTTTTCTTCTCTCAATCAAGTTAAGCATGTGCAGTGAGTCCTCACTTAACATTGAGAGGTTGTTGAAAACTAACTTTAAGTGATACAACAAATAAAAAAAAAGATTTTTTAATCATCAGCATTATAATGACACATTGTTATTCAAAGACCCGATGTATCTTGTTTTACTTAAAGTCAGTTTCCAAGAACCTGTTGATGATATTGAAGATTTACTGTAGTCAAAAATACTTTGGAATCAGACAATGCTGGGTTTAAATCGCAGCTCTGTCACTTCCTAGCCGTTTTGATCGTGAGCATGTTACTTAATCTGTGATCCTGAGTATTCTCATCTGTCAAAAAGAAATAATATGTCTAACCTTATAGAAAGCACCAAATATATGAAGGTATTATGAACTTATGTTTCAGTTTACTTTCTCAAATGTAGTAATAACCCCATCCTTGGGATATCCTGAAGATTATGTGAGTTCACTCATGAAAAGCACTTAGAATGGTACCTGACAAAAAGTACGTGTTCAGTGAGTGTTAGCTAGTAGGATGGTGATGACGACAACTGTATAAAGGACTCTGCACAGTGCCTTGCATATCATAAGCACTCAAATATTATTTTTGAAGCTCTCCATGAATGTTTTCTTTATTTCTTCCTTTTAGCCTTTCTTTTACATTCCAGCTGGCCTGCTGGACCTTTATTCTTGTGTATTCCTTTCTTCTTCCCTCACTTGCTTGTAAGGATTTTGAATGTTATATATGGGTCAATAATAAACCATATCCTCTGACATCCTTAAAAAACAAGACAAAACCTTCTACTTTGTTTTTATTCTGGAAACAGTAAGGCTGATGAGTGATTAAACATTATCTTCAAGTACACAAAGGTTCTTACTACAGAAAGGTGGCTGCCAGTTCTCCATCTTCAGGACAAAAGAAGAGAAATAGACTTCAGTGGAGCATACAAACACAGAATGGAAGACAAAAGAGAATGATAGACTCTCTAACTCTGAGAGGCTAAAAACAAAGAATATTCTTAACGTATTTAGAATTGCTATGTGCATGTGTTTCTGACCAAAGGAAAGAGAAAATTCTAATGAAATCCCTTTTAGTACCATACTTCTGATTGTGTTATCCCCAAATATTTTAACTATAAATATTACCTGGTAGTGTGTACCTTGCTTGTCCTATGTTATTTTGTCATATTATCATTCCTGGTTTCATAATAGCTGGTGCCCATTATAAACCAATCAGAAAAAGATCTTGGTTTGGGATAGACATTTACTGTTCATAAAGGCTAAAAACTGTTTCTCCTTGCAATAATATATAATAATAAAAAAATAAGCATAGCCAAAATTTTCATTTGCATTCCAGAGGAAATAGTCTGAATAAATTCACCCTATTCATACACAGTGTTTTGTGTGTTTTTTTTTTTTTAATATTGTTTTAAGCACTGCTAAGTGTTAACGTTTTACATTAAGTCATTACTTTGACAGGGATTTGATAATATAATCATGGCCTTTATAATCATGTAGAAAATCATGTTAATTAAATAAACAAAAACTGAAAGAAAATGAACATTTTGATTGGGTTTATTTCATCAGAAGAATCAGACATCTCAAAATAGAAGCAGACATCTGTGGAAATGAAGAAAAATCTACAGTTCTTAAAAGCCTAGACTCTCTGCTGAGGATATTATCATATAGAGATCTAGGAAATAGTTCAGTTTTAAACATACCCCTTAATAGATATATTAAAGCTGAATTTCCATCTTCCCCTCTTTTTGTTTGATTTTCTTTTAAAGCTGTATTTTTAATGGCAGGTGAAGCTATTGTTTTTGTTTATACTTTGCACAAATATGGCATCTTTTACCCGGGAATATCAAATTCCCATAAATTTCATAGATAGTAGTTATTATATGTGAAATATACAAAACATGAGGCTTCCTGCAAATTCCTGGCAGGGTGTGGAGCAGGGGTGGTGGGTATATGCATTATATCCCATTGTTTTTAGGAATTTTTCTTTGGGTTCCTAGTGATGATTATTCCCACTGAAGGGAGATCTGTGCCCAGCTGGCATGTTTTTATACCACAGCAGAATTCCCAATGATACTTTATCATTTAGACCTCTTTCCTTAAAAATATGAGGGAGCTAGAGTGATTTTTTTTTTTATTAAACACTTCAGGAGTTTTATTTTTGTCTTTTCATATTTTTATGTTTGGCATGTAGTAGGTACTCAATAAATAATAGTTGAAGCCATAAAAATCTTTGGTTATTTTCAAAGTGATTCTCTTGGAATGCTATGTATTTATTATATCAGTGTCAAAAACTGTTCTGGAATTGCCCTCAGAGCTTGTGTTAGAGTCTTTTGAATATACTTATCTTTGCAGGTCAATTAATATTTATTTAATGTCTATAATGTATGTATTTCAATTTTTGTTGTAGAGATGGGGGTCTCACTATGTTGCCCAGGCTGGTCTTGAACTTCTGGCCTCAAGCAATCCTCCTGCCTTAGCCTCCCAAAGTGTTGGATTATAGGGATGAGCCACTACACTTGGCCTGTATTGTTTAAATATCATGATTTCAACCATTAGCTTATTTACTGCAGTTGTAGCTATTGCGCAGCAGTCTCCCTTGTGTCAGGAACAGTTACTAAGTCTGAAGGTGGACAGTGAGAAATAAGATAGAATAAAAATAAAATAATATAATATAAAAATAAGAAATGGTTCTTTTCCAAGAATTATAACTTAGAAATGTACATTCAAATTAACATACTAGAAAATACAGGTCATCAGCAAAGCCTGAGTCCTGTCCTCTCACTCTTCTGTGTGGACAGCATGAGCTTCACCACTCACTCCACCTTCTCCACCAACTACCAGTCCCTGGGCTCTGTCCAGGTGCCCAGCTACGGTGCCTGGCCAGTCAGCAGCACGGCCAGCGTCTATGCAGGCATGGGGGACTCTAGTTCCCGGATCTCTGTGTCCCACTCTACCAGCTTCCAGGGCGGCATGGGGTCTGGGTCCTGGCCATGGGGATGGCCGGGGATCTGGCAGGAATGGGAGGCATCCAGAACGAGAAGGAGACCATGCAAAACCTGAACGACCACCTGGCCTCCTACCTGAACAGAGTGAGGAACCTGGAGATGGAAAACTGGAAGCTAGAGAGCAAAATTTGGGAGCACCTGGAGAAGAAAGGACCCCATTTCAGAGACTGGAGCCATTACTTCCGCACCATCAAGGACCTGAGGGCTCAGATCTTCACAAATACTGTGGACAACGCCTACATTGTTCTGCAGATCGACAGTGCCTGTCTTGCTGCTGATGACTTTAAAGTCAAGTATGAGACGGAGCTGGCCATGTACTAGTCTGTGGAGAACGACATCCATGGGCTTCGCAAGGTCATTGATGACACCAGTGTCACTCGGCTGCAGCTGGAGATAGAGATAGTGGCTCTCAAAGAAGAGCTGCTCTTCTTGAAGAAGAACCACAAAGAGGAAGTAAAAGGCCTACAAGCCCAGATTGCCAGCTCTGGGTTGACTGTGGAGGTAGATCCCGAAATCTCAGGACCTCGTCAAGATCATGGCAGACATCTGGGCCCAATATGACAAGGTGGCTCGGAAGAACCAAGAACAGCTGGACAAGTATTGGTCTCAGCAGATTGAAGAGAGCACCACAATGGTCATCACGCAGCCCGTCAAGGTTGGAGCTGCTGAGATGACACTCATGGAGCTGAGATGTACAGTCCAGTCCTTGGAGATTGACCTGGACTCCATGAGAAATCTGAAGGCCAGCTTGGAGAATAGCCTGAGGGAGGTGGAGACCCACTACGCCCTGCAGATGGAGCAGCTCAATGGGATCCTGCTTTACCTGGAGTCAGAGCTGGCACAGACCCGGGCAGAGGGGTAGCGCCAGGCCTAGGAGTATGAGGCCCTCCGGAACATCAAGGTTAACCTGGAGGCTGAGATCGCTACCTACCGCCGCCTGCTGGAAGAGGGCGAGGACTTCAATCTTGGTGATGCCCTGGACAGCAGCAACTCCATGCAAACCATCCAAAAGACCACCACCTGCCTGATAGTGGATGGCGAAGTGGTGTCTGAGACCGATGACACCAAAGTTCTGAAACATGAAGCCAGCAGAAGCAGGGTGCCCTTAGGGGAGCAGGAGGCCAGTAAAAAGTTCAGAGGTCCAAAAAAAGGAGAAAATACAATGTTATAGTAGATAACTGTATACAGTGGAATCAGCGTCTCTGGGTGAGCATCATGGAAGAGGTGGCATTTCAGATCTTGATGGGTATATATAGGAAAATATGGGAGAAGAGTATAGCAGGAAACGAGAAAATTGTAAGCAAAGACCCCAAAGCAGAAAAGCGTTTGGTTCAGTCAGAGAATGGTGAGACAGAAAAAGAGGGAGATAGAACTTTGGAGCTACAGTCCCAGGGTACTAACCCCAATGCTGAAACATACCGTGTCCTTTGACAAGTGACTTGAACTGTGTCTTGGTTTTCTCCTCTGTAAAATGGGGATAAGATTTGTACCTACATCACAGGGTTGTTATGAGGAATAATACACAATAATACATCTAAAACAATGCCTGGCACATAACAAGCACCATGTAAGTGTTAGAAAATGAGAGAGTGGAGTATTTTCTCTACTGTACTGAAAGCCACTGAAGATTTTTGAGCAAGGTGGTGAAAAGATAGGTGCTATACTTTGAGAGCATGATCCTGGCACTACTGTGTACAGTTGATCATGAGAGAGATGCTAGTTAAGAGAGCTCCTGGGAAGGGGAAATGCCAGCTTGCACTGGAACAATAGCTATGGGAATGAAAAGGAGGGGCTGGATGCAAGAAACATTGGAGGGTCCCCATGACTTGTACATACTTTATTTTATTTTAAGTTCTGGGATACATGTGCAGGATGTACAGGTTTGTTACATAGGTAAACATGTACCATGGTGGTTTGCTGTACCTATCAACTTATCACCTAGGTAATAAGCCTAACACGCATTAGCTATTTATCCTGATGCACTCCCTCCCCTAAACTTCCCCCACCCCTGCCAGCAGGCCCCAGTGTGTGTTGTTCCCCTCCCTGTTTCCATGTGTTCTCATTATTCAGCTCACACTTACAAGTGAGAACATGCGGTATTTGGTTTCCTGTTCCTACGTTAGTTTGCTGAGGATAACTGCTTCCAGCCCCGTCCATATCCCTGCAAAGGACATGATCTCATTTCTTTTTATGGCTGCATAGTATTCCATGGCGTATATGTACCACATTTTCTTTATCTAGCCTATCATTTCTGGGCATTTGGGTTGATTCCATGTCTTTGCTATTATTAATAGTGCTGCAGTGAACATACGCATGCATATATCTTTATAATAGAATGATTTCTATTCCTTTGGGTATATATCCAGTAGTGGGATTGCTGTGTCAAATGGTTTTCTGATTCTAGGTCTTTGAGGAAAGGAATTGCCTTTGTCTTGAATTGTCTTCCACCATGGTTGAACTAATTTACATTCCCACCAACAGTGTAAAAGCATTCTCTCTCTCCACAGCCTTGCTAGCATTTGTTGTTTCTTGACTTTTTAATAATTGCCATTCTGATTGGCGTGAGATGATATCTCATTATGGTTTTGATTTGTATTTCTCTAATGATCAGTGATGTTGAGTGTTTTTTCATGTTTCTTGGCCGCATAAATGTCTTCTTTTGAGAAGTGTTTATTCATGTCCTTTGCCCACTTTTTGATGGGTTGTGTTTTTTTTGTAAATTTAAGTTCCTTGTAGATTTTGAATGTTAGGCCTTTGTCAGACGGATAGATTGCAAAAAATTTTCTCCCACTCTGTAGGTTGCCTGTTCACTCTGATGATAATTTCTTTTGCTGTGCAGAAGTTCTTTAGTTTAATTAGATACCATTTATCAATTTTTGCTTTTGTTGCAATTGCTTTTGGGGACAGCATCATGAACTCTTTGCCGGTGCCTATGTCCTGAATGGTATTGCCTAGATTTTCTTCTGGGGTTTTTATAGCTTTGGGTTTTATGTTTAAGACTTTAATCCATCTTGATTTAATTTTTATAAGGTGTAAGGAAGGGGTCCAATTTCAGTTTTCTGCATATGGCTAGCCAGTTTTCCCAGCACCATTTATTAAATAGGGAATCCTTTCCCCATTGCTTCTTTTTGTCAGGTTTGTCAAAGATTAGAGGGTTGTAGACGTGTAGTGTTATTTCTGAGGCCTCTGTTCTGTTCCATTGCTCTATATATCTGTTTTGGTACCAGTACCATGCTGTTTTGGTTACTGTAGCCTTGTAGTATAGTTTGAAGTCAGGTAGCATGATGCCTCTGGGTTTGTTCTTTTTGCTTAGGATTGTCTTGGCTATATGGGCACTTTTTTGGTTCCATATGAATTTTAAAGGAGATTTTTTTTTCTAATTCTGTGAAGAATGTATGTCAATGGTAGTTTGATGGGAATAGCATTGACTCTCTAAATTACTTTGGGCAGTATGGCCATTTTCATGATATTGATTCTTCCTATCCATGAGTATGGAATATTTTTCCATTTGTTTGTGTACTCTCTGATTTCCTTGAGCAGTGGTTTGTCATTCTCTTTGAAGGAGGTCCTTCACTTTCCTTGTTAGTTGTATTCCTAGGTATTGTCTTCTCTTTGTAGCAGTTGTGAATGGGAGTTCATTCATGATTTGGCTCTCTGCTTGTCTGTTGTTGGTGTATAAGAATACTTGTGATTTTTGCACATTGATTTTGTATCCAGAGACTTTGCCTGAAGTTGCTTGTCAGCTTAAGAAGCTTTTGGGCTGAGACAATGCGGTTTTCTAGATACAGGATCATGTCATCTGCAAACAGTTTGACTTCCTCTCTTCCTATTTGAATACCCTTTATTTCTTTCTCTTGCCTGATTGCCCTAGCTGGAAACTTCCAGTACTATGTTGAATAGGAGTGGTGAGAAGCCATCCTTGTCTTGTGCCGGTTTTCAAGGGGAATGCTTCCAGCTTTTGCCCATTCAGTATAATATTGGCTGTGGGTTTGTCATTAAATAATAATACCATATTATTTTGAGGTATATTCCATGAATACCTAGTTTATTGACAGTTTTTAACATGAAAGGTTGTTGAATTTTATCAAAGGCCTTTCCATGTCTTTTGAGATAATCATGTGGTTTTTGTCTTTAGTTCTGTTTTTGTGATAAATTATATTTATTGATTTGCATATGTGGAACCAGCCTTGCATCCTGGCAATGAAAAGGAGGATTCCCTCCTTTTCAATTGTCTGTAATAGTTTCAGAAGAAATGGTACCAGCTCCTCTTTGTACTTCTGGTAGAATTCAACTGTAAATCTGTCTGGTCCTGAGCTTTTTTCAGTTGATAGGCTATTTATTACTGCCTCAATTTCAGAACTTGTTAGTGGTCTATTCAGTTATTCAGCCTCTTCCTGGTTCAGTCTTGGGAGGGTGTATGTGTCCAAGAATTTATCCATTTCTTCTAGATTTTCCAGTTTATTTGCATAGAGGTATTTATAATATTCTCTGATCATTATTTGTATTTCTGTGGGATCAGCAGTGATATTCCCTTTATCATTTTTTATTGAGTCTATTTGATTCTTCTCTCTTTTCTTCTTTATTAGTCTACCTAGTAGTCTATCTATTTCATTAGTCTATCTATTTTTTTTTTTTAAAGAAAAAAAAAAAACAGCTCCTGGATTTGTTGGGGTTTTTGTGAAGGGTTTTTGTGTCTCTGTCTCCTTCATTTCTGCTTTGATCTTGGTTATTTCTTGTCTTCTGCTAGCTTTGGGGCTTGTTTGATTTTGGTTCTCTAGTTCTTTTAGTTGTAATTGTAGAGTGTCAGTTTAAGATCTTTCTAGCTTTTTGATGTGGGCATGTAGTGCTATAAATTTTTCTCTTAACACTGCTTTAGCTGCATCCCAGAGATTCTGGTACATTGTCTCTGTGTTCTCATTGGTTTCAAAGAACCTCTTGATTTCTACCTTAATTTCATTATTTACCCAGGTGTCATTCAGGAACAGGAACCTGTTCAATTTCTATGTTGTTGTGTGGTTTTGAGTGAGTTGCTAAATCTTGAGTTCTAACTTGATTGCCCTATGGTCTGAGAGAATGTTATGAGTTCAGTTCTTGTGCATTTGCTGAGGAGTGTTTTACTTCCAATCATGTGATTGACTTTAGAGTAAGTGCCATGTGGCAGCATGAATGTATATTCTGTTGTTTTTAGGTGGTGAGTTCCGTAAATATCTATCAGGTCCACTAGATCCAGAGCTGAGTTCAAGTCCTGAATATCTTTGTTAATTTTCTGTCTTGATCATCTATCTAATATTGATAGCAGGATGTTAAAGTCTTCTACTATTATTGTGTGGGAGTCTAAGTTTCTTTGTAACTCTCTAAGAACTTGTTTTTATGAATCTGGGTGCTCCCGTATTGGGTACATATATATTTAGGGTAGTTAGGTCTTCTTGTTGAATTGAACCCTTTACCATTATGTAATGCCCTTCCTTGTCTTTTTAAAAAATCTTTGTCTTTTAAAAAAATCTTTGTTGGTTTAAAGTGTGTTTGGTCAGAAACTAGGATTGCAACCCCTGCTTTTGTCTGCTTTGTTTGCTCAGTAAATTTTCCTTGAGCCTATGCATGCCTTTGCATATGAGATGGGTCTCTTGAATACAGCACACCAATGGGTCTTGACTCTTTATCCAGCTTGCCATTCTGTGTCTTTTAATTGGAGCATTTAACCCATTTACATTTAAGGTTAATATTGTTATATGTGAATTTGATCCTGTCATTATGATGCTTAATGGTTATTTTGCAGACTTGTTAATGTAGTTGCTTCATAGTGTCATTAGTCTTTGTACTTCAGTGTGTTTTTGTAGTGTCTGGTAATGGTTTTTCCTTTCCATATTTAGTGCTTCCTTCAGGAGCTCTTGCAAGGCAGGCCTGCTGGTGACAAATTCCCTCAACATTTGCTTGTCTGAAAAGGATTTTATTTCTCCTTCACTTATGAAGCTTAGTTTGGCTGGACATGAAATTCTGGGTTGGAAATTGTTTTCTTTAAGAATGTTGAATATTGGCCCCCACTCTCTTCTAGCTTATAGCATTTCTGCTGAGAGGTCCACTGTTAGTCTCACGGGCTTCCCTGGCCTTTCTCCCTGGCTGCCCTTAACATTTTTTCCTTCATTTTGACCTTGGAGAATCTGATGATTAAGTGTCTTGGGGTTGATCTTCTCATGGAGTATCTCACTGGGGTTTTCTGGATTTCCTGAATTTGAATGTTGTTCTGTCTTGCTAGCTTGGGGAAGTTTTCCTGGATGATATCCTGAAGTATGTTTTCCAACTTGGTTCCATTCTCTCCATCTCTTTCAGGGATTGGGGAGAACCTGAATCAGTCATAGGTTCAGTCTTTGTATATAATCCCATAGTTATTGGAGGTTTTGTTCATTCCTTCTCATTCTTTTCACTCTAATCTTGTCTGCCTGTTTTATTTCAGCAAGAAAGTCTTCAAGCTCTGAAATTCTTTCCTCTGCTTAGTCTGTTCAGCTATTGATACTTGTGGTTGCATTGTGAAGTTCTCTTGTGTTTTTCAGCTCCATCGGGTCATTTATGTTCTTCTCCAAACTGGTTATTCTTGTTAACAACTCCTGCAATGTTTTATTATAATTCTTAGCTTCTTTGCATTGGGTTACAATATGCTCCTTTGACTCGGCAACGTACGTTATTACCCACCTTCTGAAGCCTACTTCTGTCAGTTTATCCATCTCAGCCTCAGCCCAGTTCTATGCCCTTACTGGAGAGGTATTGTGATTATTTGGAGGAGAATAGGCACTCTGGCTTTTTGAGTTTTCAGTGTTTTTCTGTGGATTCTTTCTCATCTTCATGAATTTATCTAACATCAATCTTTGAGGTTACTGAACTTTGGGTGGGATTTTCATGGGGACTTTTTTGTTGATGCTGTTGTTGTTGCTTTCTGTTTGTTTTTCTTTCAACAGTTGGGTCCCTCTTCCATAGGGCTGCTGCCATTTGCTCACGGTCCATTCCAGACCCTTGTCACCTGGGTCTCTCCTGTACCTGAAGGTGTCACCAGTGGAGGCTGCAGAACAGCAAAGATGGCTGCCTGCTCCTTCTTCTGGGAACCCCATCCCAGAGGGGCACCAACCTAATGCCAGGAGGAATGCTCCTGTATAAAGTGTCTGGTGACCTGTGTTTGGGGTTCTAAGGGACCTGCTTAATGAAGCACTCTGGCTGCCCCTTGCTGGAGGGGCTGTACTGCACTGGGGGGAATCTCACTTGTCTGGACTGCTTGGATTTCTGAGAGCCAGCAGGGGGAAAGACTAAGTCCACTGATCCGTGGAGATCACGGCCACCCTTCCCTCCAGGTGCTCCATCCCAGGGAGATCAGAGTTCTGTCCCTAACCCCTTGGCTGGAGTTGCTGAAATTCCCACAGGGAGACCATGCCTGGTGAGGAGGGATGGGTCAGGGTCCAGCCTAAAGAGGCAGTCTGGCCATGGTCTTCCACAGCTGCTATGCTGTGCTGTGCTGTGCTGTGGGGAATTCCCACTGGGTCCAAACCACCCAGACTCCCTGGCACAGGCAGGGGAAAACAGCAGATTGGAGCGGCAGTCATGGCTGCTGCCCCTACTTGCCAGGAACTCAGTAGTCTTAAGCAGTCTCCAGCTGAGCAACCACTGAGAATCTCCACAGCTCTGTGCTTGAGACCCAAGGCCCTGGTGGGATGGGCTCATGAAGGGATCTCCTGATCCACAGGTTGCACAGATCTGTGGGAAAAGCATGGTTTCTCGGGTGAAATAGCACAATCATTCACCATCTCATTTGGCTGGGGGTGGGAGCTCCCCTTGCCATGTGTGGCTCCCAGGTGGGCGGTCACTCCACCCTGCTTTTTTCCTTGCTCTCTGTGGGTCATGCCAACCGCCTAGTCAGTCCCAGTGAGAAAACCTGGATACCTCAGTTGCCAGTGCAGGATTCACTTGTTATTTTCATCCTCAGTGGGGGCCTCTGACCGTACTTGTTTCTAGTCAGCCATCTTGGCCCCTCCCTGCCATACTTTTCAAGTGTTTAAACTGAAGGTATCTCTGTTTTTGAAATAATCAAAAGTCATTTCGAAATAAGTATAGTGACCAAGGTGGATTTTTGTGTTTTTTTTTTTAATTAGAGGCCAGACATGATGATTCATGCCTGTAATTCCAGCACTTGGGGAGGCTGAGGTGGGCGGATTACATGAGTCCAGGAGTTCAAGACCAGCCTGGGCAACATAGTGGAACTCTGTCTGTACAAAAAATACAAAAGTTAGCCACTTGTGATATCATGTACCTGTGTTCTCAGCTACTCAGGAAGCTGAGGTGGGATGATCACCTGAGCCCACAGAGGTTGAGGCTGCAGTGAGCTGTGATCATGCCACTGCATTTCAGCCTGAGTGACAAAGTGAGAGCCTGTCTCAAAAACTAAAAAAGAGATGGATTTTTAAAGTAATGAGGCAAATTTTCTTCTATGGATTTTTAAAGTGATACTAAAGGCAATCCAAAGGAGATTTGCTTTAAAAAAATGTATAGTACATTTAGTGGTGGAATAAATGTATAATTTCCCAATTATTACTATAAAGGAAAATATGCACTTTGTTGTATAAAAGTTAGTGTGCTTATCTAATCATCAGTAATATACATCCTCCCTTCTTAATGAAATTAAATTTGAAAAATAAGTTACTAATTTATTATGATAATCTCTTGAATACATACTTACAGAATGGAGATAGAAATATATTTAAAGACCAAAATTTGGTCTTTTATTCATTCTACTTAGCATTTACTGATATGTGTACCTCTTGGGTGCTCCCACATCTTGTTGATTTCCCTTCTTTCTGTTACTATTTGCTTTTCTCTTCTATATTTCGACTGATTGATTGTAGAGATGAAAGTCTCATCATGTTGCCCAGGCTGATCACAAACTCCTGGCCTCAAGTAGTCCTCCCACCTTGGCCTCCCAAATGCTCACATTATAGGCATGAACCACCACATTCAACCATTTTTTTAAAACCAACTTTGTTAAAATGAAGAACAGGAGGGGAAGGACAAAAGCCAGGATTTGTTAACTTTAGTTACTACCAAAGTGAGGGAGGGGACTTCATTTGGGTAATTTCAAATGCTTTACATAGCTTTTCAAAGATGCATACTTGCACTACCATTTTCTGTATTCTGTTGCAATTTATTGATACCATTATTGAGTTTATTAATGGTCTCCTTACCATATTGTTTACCCACGTGCAGTTCAATAAGTACGGCCGTATGTGCTCATCCAATAAGCTTTCTCCTCTCACGTTGTACCTGCTCTGACGTGATAAAAAACCAAAAACCTTTCATAAAATAAGTGTATGTGATGCATTGAACATTGCATTTTACTTAAAACACCCCCTTTTTTGGCAAATGAACCACATTGCAAAATTTTAAGCTGAAATTGCTAGCAGTGTTTCCAAGATAAACATGCTATTTATAGACAAAAATCTTTTAAATTATCAGTTAGTGAATACCTAATGGGCTGCACAGTAATAAAATCACAAAAAGCGAATGATTAGTTATTTTCAGTCAGTTAAGAAGGACTCTTGTAACTGGAGTCTACACCAGGAGTGGGACTGTCTTTTCCACCGTATAAGTCCTAGGGATTAGACATCTGTTTTCATTTCTTACAGTGAAAAGAGGTCTGAAACAATGTGTAATGTCCTAGTAATGAGACAGAACTGTTTGATGAGTTAAGAGCAGATATCTGGATGGATGGAGGTCAACGAGAACTGTAGTCTCTCTGCCTCTTGTTGAAAAGAAAATACCCTGTAGGAAAAACCTTCAGTCATCAGTTCAGCAAAAATAATTATAACTCCCACTGGAGACACTGAAAGGACCTGGGCTCTCTTTGTTAAGTCCAATGTAGGATTTTCTTTTTTTAATACTTATTTTAAAATTAAAACTAAGTGAAACATTTTTGTTTAGCTTTTTTTTTGAGATGGAGTCTCTCTCTGTGGTCCATGCTGGAGTTCAGTGGTGTGATCTTAGCTCACTGCAACCTCCACCTTTTGAGTTTAAGCGATTTTCCTCCCCTAGTCTCCCAAGTAGCTGGGATGACAGTGTGCGCCACCATGCCTGGCTAATTTTTGTATTTTTAACAGAGATGGGGTTTCACCATGTTGGCCAGGCTGGTCTCGAACTCCTGACCTCAGGTGATCTGCTCTCTTCGCCCTCCCATAGTGCTGGGATTACAGGAGTGAACCACCGCGGCCGGCCCCAACATAGGATTTTCTGAATGGTGTTTTTTTTACCTAAGCCTCATTCTGCAAATGAAAACAAAAAATCGTTTGGTAGAGGGGACACCAATAATTCGGTGTTTTTGAAATGTCATTACTTCTGCAAGTTAAGTGTTTGCTACCTGTGTCTTCTACCAATTCCAAATATGTTGATTCTTGTCAAGCCCCGTGTAGGAGATGGAGGTGCTAATTCTTCAGAATAACCCCAGGCCAGTGAAACTGGAATGGGATAAAATCCGTAAAGAATTTATCCTAATTCTTGGGTAAGTCAGCAAAGAAAATGTATGAACATGAGATTGAATTCTCAACCCTCAATGTCATTCTCTCTTCAGATACCCAGAAAATTTCAAAGTAACTCTGGGTTATGAACAAAAAAGTTACCTGCTTTGACCAGCTATTTTTCATGTGTTAACCATGGTGTTCTCTTCTAGCTGTGCAGAGCAGTATAACTTGTATTAGTCTGAAAAGCAGAAATAAAAACCTTAGTGTTTGTAAGGACATTTCTGGCAAATGAAAGCAGGAACTTTGTGTGTTGCAAATGGCAATAAAAACTTTGGAACTCATTGATATAGCATATTTTGTTGCTCTTCTGTATTCTATCAAAAGTCCTTCTTACCAGTGCTTTGAAAGGAGTTTAGACAGTAACTAGGCACACTACTATGCCAAGAATTTTAATTGAGTTGAGGGCCTTCATGCAAATAAGGCTAAGACTTGCAATAGCAAATAGAATTCTTTAATTTGTAGGTGTTTTGATATAACCAGTTGATATGCAGATTAGTCCCCAGTGGGATATTGACTATTGAAGTATATGTAAGCACTTTGTAAATTATGAAGCATTACCAAATGTATCTGTTTTAGGTTTGTCCTATTCCTATTGGCAGGTACTGTGGTCATTCATTCATTCAACGAATATTTACTACATGCTTACTATGTGCCAACTACTTTTGTAAGTACTAGAGATATAGTAATGAATAAAACTTTATATTCATATGAATAAATTTTTATACATAAAATAAAACATAAAAAATAGCCCAGGCATGGATGCTCACACCTATAATTCTAGCACTTTGTGGGGCCAAGATGGGAAGATGGCCTGAGGCCAGGAGTTTGAGACCAGCCTGGTAAATAGAGTGAGACCCTGTTTCTATTAAAAACTAATAAAAATAAAAAATAACTTCAGATAGTGATACATGCTGTGAAGAGGAAAAAGCAGGATATTTACATAGTGTGTGAGGAAGAGGGTAGGTTTTGAGTAGGGAAGAAGAGAAGCATTTTACCTAGGTTGTTCAGGAAAAGTCAATCTGAAGAACTAACATCTGAACTGAGGCATGGTTCTTGAGAAGTCAGCCATAAGTTCTAAGTGGTGGTAACAAGCAGTGTGAAGATGCTGTGATAGGAAGAAGCTTGGTATGTTCCAGAATGACAAGAAGACCAGGTTATGAAGTGAGCAAAGCTCATTGGAATTTATAATCTCATGCCTGCAGAATGGCAAGTGAATGAGGGAAGATGAAATACACTAACTTTTCTTTATTTGTACATTTTTTTTTGTTTTCGCATGAGTCTCTACATAGCTAGATGAAGCATGTTAAAGAAGAGAATTATCTTGACTGTTTTACTACTTTCCCCTAGTGTCCTAGGAAGTATTTCTCTATGAGCACCATGTCTCCATTCCCCCTCTTTATTCAGAAATATCCTTTTCAATTTTTGTTTCCCTTCTTAACAAAATTTACAAAGGAAATGCAGATTATTTTTCTTTTATGCCTTTGCATATAACCTTATCAAAGGAAATAGAGGAAAACACTGAAGAAATAGATACTATAGTAATTATATATTTTGAAGCAGATACTGCCTTTGTTATAATAGAGTCAGGTCATCATGGGCAGCTTACTTAATTTCTTTTGAGCCTCAGTTTCCTCTTCTATAAGAAGGTGACTACTATTTATCTTATAGAATTACATGAGATCAAGCACATGAAGTGTTTAGCACAGTGCTTGGCACATAGATAATGTGTATGGAGCACTTACTGTTTGTCTTTTAGAGACAGGGTCTTGCTCTGTCACACAGACTGGAATGCAGTGGTACAACCTTGTCTCACTGCAGCCTCAACCTCCTGGGCTCAAACAATCCTCCTACCTCAGCATCCTGACTAGCTGGAACTACAGGCGCACACCATCATTACTGGCTAACTATTGTATTTTTTGCAGAGACGGGGTCTCACTGTGTTGCCCAGGCTGGTTTCAAACTCCTGGGCTCAAGTAATCCTTCCACCTTCACCTCCTAAAGTGCTGGGATTATAGGTGTGAGCTACCATGCCTGTCCTTACTGTTATATTACCATGAAGATCTTTATTCTTTCGAATCACTTCCCAGTAAACCTTTTCTGCAAACTTTTTCAAATAGTTCCAATAAACTTTTAGGCTGGCATCCCCCCTCCGCCAGCTTATGCCATTGTCCAAATACCTTTTTCTCTATTGTCCAGCTCAAAGACTCTGTATGTTTATGAGACCATCTTTTGGTAACAAAAATGCCAGGAATCAATGATTTATTAAAATCCTAGTATTAATTCAGGCTCCTGTCAATCTCCTAACAAAGCCTATACATACTGTGTAGCTATACCAAAGATTCCATAGCATAGGTGAAAATGCATGAGTATATAGCCCTTGATGTCCTGAGCTGCATTCGGCCAGTCTCGTCTTTCCTTTCTATCCAATTAATGACATTCTTGGCATATGGGGATCACATAGCACAGAATGTGTCCATATTCTGCCTGCGAAAACCCACGTTGTTCTCCACCTGCAAAAAGGCAACCTCTGCTTTTCATTTCTTTTTTGTGTCATTTTTTAATGTCATTGTTCTCCCTCTCTCTTCCTTCCCTCTCTCCCTCTCCTCCTTTTCTTCTTTCCTTCCCTTCCTCTCTCTCTCTCTCCCTCTTTTCCCTTCCCCCACTGCTTCCACCCTTCCTAGTAAAGGGAAGAGGGATGGACCTTGGGCATTGGTCTTAGAGGAGGAAACTTACATCATCACCTAAACTGATTCTAGAAGTTTTCTTGAAACTCAAAAATGATTTGCTTCACTAATACTAACATCACAATCCCCTGAGAAGACCATCACCAGTTTTCTACTACATTTTAGCTTCTACTATTTTCCTTGTCTAGATTGCTTTTTTTTTTCTTTTCTTCAAGAATAATCTCAAATCTTACTTCTTCTACTACATCTTACTAACTCTGGACTTGATTGATCCCCTGCCACTCAACACTTACACTGTTGTATACTTTTTGCTACTTAATTCATATTACGGAAGCTGGTGCATAAATTAAAGGCTTGTTTCTCCAATTAGATTATAAGTTTACTCAGAGCAGGGATTGTGTCATACATATTTATAGTATCTCACTGTTTTTATCTTTCCCTACCCCAACTATAATCATACTTCTTTATAAACACCTGAACATTCCTTCTTCCTTGACGATAAGGGTATGTTAGCAAAGCTCTATGACCTTTTTTTTTCCCTCTGACCCTTGAATTCTCAGGTCAGAGTTCTATAACTTGAGCAAAATCAAAGAGAGTGGTATATTTTGTAACATTAGAGATACTACACAGGGCAAAGCTTAGCTGTTACTGCAAGAAGCCTATCTACAATAATAGATTCAGGCTAATTTGAATGCCTCAGTCTATACCTTATTTCATCCTCAATTTCTTTTTTTCTTAATTTCAACTTTTATTTTAGATCTGGGGGTACATTTACAGGCTTATTAAATGGGTATATTGTGTGATGCTGAGGTTTGGGTACAATTGATCTTGTCACCCAGGCAGTGAGTATACTACCCAATAGGTAGTTTTTCAGCATTCCACCCCCACCTCCCATCTTTTGGAGTCTCCAGTGTCTGTTGTTGCCATCTTTGTGTCCGTATGTACCCATTGTTTAGCCCCCACTTATAAGTGAAAACATGCGGTATTTGGTTTTTGTTCCTGCATTAATTTGCTTAGGATAATGGCCTCCAGCTGCATCCATGTTACTGCGTAGGACATGATTTTATTCTTTTCTATGGCTGCATAGTATTTTGTGGTGTATATGTACCACATTTTCTTTATCCAGTCCACTGTTGATGAGCACCTAGGTTGATTCTATGTCTTTGCTATTGTGAATAGTGCTGGAATGAACATACAAGTGCATGTGTCTTTTTTGTTGAACAATTTATTTTTCTTTGGGTATATACTCAGTAATGGGATTGCTAGGTCAAACAGTAGGTCTGTTTTAAGTTCTTTGAGAAGTCTTCAAACTGCTTTCCACAGTGGCTGAACTAATTTATATTCTCACCAACTATGTAGAAGCATTCTGTCTTCTCTGCAACCTCACCAGCATCTGTTGTTTTTTACTTTTTAGTAATAGCCATTCTGACTGGCGTGAGATGCTATCTCATTGTGGTTTTGATCTGCATTTCTCTGATTAGTGGTGTTGAGCATTTTTTCGTGTTTGTTTCACCTTAGATTTCTGAGTGAGTTGAGAATGTCTGAGCATCAAAAGCAAACCTTGGAATAGGAGCCAACCCCCAAATAAAATAAACATACTTGAAGAAAAATTAGACTTTTTTGTTTCTCCTCTTAAATGCATTCAATTCATTTAGCTTCTCATTTATATCACCACCAGAAGACAAAGAATGAATGCTGGTCATTCAGGTGTAAAATTTTTTTTTTGTTGATAGCTCTAGCAATTTGGTTAGAGAAAGTAGGGAAAATTCAGGACTAAGAAAATTTAGAGACTATGATTTTCATTTATCAACTCCTTCACTTCATTAATTATGATAAACCATAAAAATGGATTAATGCATAAAAGGATGATCAGTGTGTATCATTAGAAGAAAATAATTGCTTAAAAATTAGAGATTTAAAAACAAAGAGGACGATAGTGAGCTCTGTTATTTAAACCAAAGAATATCATTGAAATCCTAAATAAACAAGCCATCCAACAGAGGAAGATATCTACACTTGGTGAGTGCATCCTGCTATGTATAAGTTTAAAAAGGAAGAAGAGAAGACAGTGCTGGGAGAGGAGCCGTGTATACCTGGATGTGCTCTATTAAAAGAGGCGCTTGATTGCTCAGTAATTGCAGAGCTAGGTTCTTGGGGAGGCTTTTGTCATCCCTCCTTGGCTGACACCAGACGATAGTGTGGCTCTGTGATAAGAAACAGAGGACCAGTGTCTCCATGGTAACTAACTGAGCTCTATATATTATACCTCATTACAAATGAGGATAGATAGTAAAATATATATATATACACACACACACACACCCCCCAAGAGTGAATATATATGTGTGTGTATGTATACATCCTGTCTTCTATCTAGAAAGTGAGTAGAATTAACATTTTTGAGAATGTGATTGCATTGAAAGGATAAATTTGATAGACCTTTTTTCCCCATTGGTGCAGGTAAATATTTCATTTTTCAGTTCCTCTGATGGTTTTGTTCTGAACCCACCCAGCTGTAGCTTGAAAGATTAATGATGGGCAGCGAAAGAACGTGAGAAGAGGTGGTGAATGAATAGAAACCAGCACCAGAGAAGAAAGAGTATTGTCTGGCCTTTGGGACAAATAAATAAGGATTTACTAAGTCTGCTAGTTTCATCCCCATAACAGGAAAACCTGGAACCCATTAGAATGGAGACCTGGAGACTTTTATAATGTAGTGATTCCTAGAGTTCCAAACCTACACAGACTGTTGACAAGAAAAAAGAAAGAGGGATGGAAAATCAGCAGTTTACTTTCTAATTTTCTTTTCTATAGGTATTGATTTTACTTTAACACAACTAACTTTGCAATGCCTCTCCTCACATAAGACCATTACACCTATGTGTTGATCTTTATAAGGTTAAACACATTTCCTGAAATTTTAGCCTGCCTGTGTCATGCATTTTAAAGAAAAATACCAAATTAAAGAAGTCATCAGTGAGTAAACTATTAAGTAGAAATTAAAACTTTTTATTCAAGACACAGGATGCAAATATTTGGTCAGAGAACAAAGACCCCAGGAGCTTTTTGGAACCATTATATTAGCTTCAATGTATTAGTCCATCTGCTCGTAGATAAATGACTTTAAGCTCTGAAACAAGGACCCTTAGTAGCCCAGCAGGGACTTCTGTTGATACTGCAGGCTGATTCCTTCCCTCACTGGGTCTGTTTCTCAATCACTAATTTCTGAACCAATATTTGGGTCATTGCTAAAAAGGGCATACATGTAGTTTTAAGACAAAAATAGCTCTTTGATCTAAGTAACATACTTTTCTACCTTTTAGGTCCTTCTTACTGATGTCTTGCTCTTCTGCATGGCTTGTGAAAACTATTAGAGTCGTCCAAGGTAAGTGCATTGCACAGGGGTGACAAAAAAGTGGGTGGGGTGGTGGGGGAGAACATAGATATACACCCAAGAGGAAGGGAAACATACATTCACACGTAACTTGTGCACAAACATTCATAGCAGCATTATTCATAATATCTAAAAAGTAGAAACCATCCAAATATTCATCAACTGATGAATAGGTAAATATAATGTGGTATATCCTCATAATGGAATATTATTTGGCAATGGAAAGGAATGAAGTACTGATGCCCGATACCACAGGGATGAACCTTGAAAACATTATGTAAGTAGAAGAAGCCAGTCATGAAAGACCACTTATTATATGATTCCACATATAAGAGGGGAGTTGGGGGTGACTGCTAAAGGATATGGGGTTTCTTTTGGCAATGATGAAAATGTTCTCAGTTAACTGTGGTGATGGTTGCAAAACTCTGAATATACTAAAAAACATTGAATTGGACACATTAAATGGATGAATTGCATGGTATGAGAAATGTGAGGATTTTATCTCAAGGTTATTATAAAAAAGGGGTGTAGGTGAGGAGGAAGATGGTGATCCACAACTAGGATGACCATATGTTGTGATTGCCCCGAATTACCAGTATTTTGCCAGGTATGCCAATGAATTGTTAATTGCTCTGCCTTAACTTTCAAAAGTGTCCTGTTTGGATGATAAACTATATGGTCACCATATGTGTGACCAGAAGTACTATGATCTTCTGCAATGTATCTTAAAGTTATCTAACCAAGATAACACTTGGGGTTCTTTTAAAGGTAAATATCCCTGTGTTCCCCCCATGGATCTTAATTCAGTAAGTCAGGGGTGGAAACTGGTGTTTTTGTATTTTTAACAGTTATCTATGATGATTCTTATGAGTTTTTGGCATTCACTATTCTACTTGTTAAAAAAAAAAAAAAAAAAAGAGGTGAACAAATTACCTTTGGGGGCAAATATAATTCCAGGGAGGTACAAGAAGGCTATTGTAGGAAATTTGCTGTGGAAGGCTAAAAATGAATTCTGACATGGATTGAGAGAATAATGGTAATAACATAAGGACAGTGATAGTTCTAAGAAATATCCTTCTCTCTTCTAAGATTTAAAAAAAACCACATCTATTATTTGGTAAGAATGAGTGAGGATTAATACTCATAATGATTTACCTGTAAGTTTCTTCTCCAAGGTGGCCAAAGGTAAAGGCAAAGTGGGTTCTGGGGTATCCCTGATTATTGTCATTCTGCCTTAGGTCCTGACATCCACTGCCTTCACTCAAACCCTTCTGGCCAGTTCCATCCTACAGATTCTAAGTTCCTGACTCAGAATTTTATTGTTGTGAACCTTTACACCCAGGTTTGGAGACAGAAAGGAGCACCCTCAAGTGAGGCAGAGCAGTCTCAGAAACATAGGAAAATGAAGAAACCTAAACCTTGGGACAGGTTTTTTTTCTGTTTTTTTTTTTTTTTTTTTTTTTTTGTTTTAATTAGAAGAGGAACAAAGGACGTTGGGTCACAGTTTCTAAAATAAACATGAGCAATAGGGCATATATAATGGCATAATATGAACCAAACTGATAAAAAGCAGTGTCACAATATCCATAATATACATTTATTGCTTATCTGAATTCAACATTAACTTCAGTTTAAGGATGCTTAGTCTTCATTGTTCATAGGGAAGAAGCCTTCAGTTTCAAAGCCTAAAATGAAAATTGTGCTGAAGAAGCCTAGACATTCCCACATGTGTAGAATCATAAAATTTCTTAAGGAGGAAAAAGTCATTACTAACCTATTCTCTCATTTAGCCAGATTGCTTTAATTCATATCCTTTTTTGCGGCTTTAATCAATCAAGAAAACGCTCTCCTGCAGATTCAGAGCTCAGAAGTATACTCTTCCTTGCTCCTGTCCATGCCCAAGCCTCTTGATCTCTGGGGAAAGGGTTGACATCTGAGAAGATTTCTTTGTTTCACTTTGTTCCAGCAAACTGTTTGAAATAGTCAGGCTTTTGACCGAAATTTGAGTATTCTTTCTGTCCCTTAGGTACTGTCTAAAATTTTTCAGTGTTTTAAAAAAGATTTCTAATTAGTTGAGGGACCTCCAGGGTGAATATTACTATTATTAAATAACTGAATACAAATTAAACTTTTATGGTTTCTAAGCTACTGCTTTTTTTTTTTTTTTTTAAGATAGAGTCTTACAGTGTTGGCCAGCAGGCTGGTCTTGAACTTCTGTGTTCAAGCAATCCTATGTCAGCCTCCCAAATAGCTGGATCTATAGGCATGTGCCACTACACCCCAAGTTGCTGCTTTTTAATAGAACGTTTAATGTATAACTTTTAGATTCCAATAAAATATTAGCAAGACTTATTAACTTAGCAGATCTATGTGGCAATATTATTTATCCCAGGAATGTTTAGGTGTCCAGGTTTGGTGCATTTATATGATTGGACACCCATGGACTGACTGGGAAAGCAGCAGTTTAGGATTGCCCACAAGACAAAGATTTGGAAAAACTTTAAAAAGTTTTGACCACAAAGGTCATAAATTTTAGTCTAGTGATGCAGATTTACTGGATCCTGATGAACAACTGGAGTGAAAAGCATTTTCTAGAAGAAGAACCTGTAGTGATTTCTAGGTAAAGGACTTCAGATGAGATCCTGAAGTAATAAAATATTGGCAGGTTTAGTAGACTCACAAACATGAGGTTAGTCAGGGGTCTAAGGTGATAGACATATGACATCAGAAACAAAATAAGTACTAGGCAAGGCCATGGCCCTGAACTTTTATTAGAGTTGGGAATTGAGGATATTCTGAACCACAAGGATTTAAACCAAGAGAAACAGTAGCAAGGCAAATCAGTTTAAAAAATAATTCTGATGTATATTGGGAAGGATTTTATTCAACTTAAAATCAGAAAAATAACCACTAGTAGTTTATGTGATGCTTCTTTTAATTCTTATCTGGTATTTTAGTTGTAGGTTCCTATTAAGGTTCAATAAACCGTGACAATAGACCAAGGGCTGGGCTATGATAAAGTCTTCCATTTTAAACAAACACAAACAACATTGAACCAGAAAGAGACATAAAGTCTGTTTAAGGCATTGGTGTGTTTGTATAAGATCTGGGTTATGTAGGAGTAGCAGTAAAGAAAAAAGGCTCAGACATCTAATAGACATTTCTTTTACTTCCTTTTTATGTGACTTTTGGTGGGCCTATGACTTAATCTGTATGACCTTTGCTAGCTCTGCAGTTATTTTTAGTACATGTTGCCAGTTTTCTAAGTGGTTTTGCCATTTTACATTCCCATCAGCAATTTTTTAGAGTTTTAGTGTCTCCATATCCTCACCAACATTCAGATGAGTGGATGGTGGTTTCTCATTGTGATTTTAGTTTGTATTTCTCTGATGACAAATGGTATGTAGCACTTTTTCATATGTTTATTGGATGCTTAGATATCATATATTGTAAAGTGCCTGTTCCAATTTCTTGCCTATTTTTAAAAATGAGGTGAGGTTTTTGAGGGTTGGTTGGTTGTTTTTTTGTTTTCTGTTTTTCTTTTTTTTTTTTTTGGTTTTTTGTCTCTCTTATTGATTAGTAGTTTAAAAGAAAATATCTTCTAGAATATGAGTTCTTTACTGGATATGCATCTTGCACATATCTTCTTCCAGTCTGTGGCTTGCAGTTTTACTCTCTTAATGGTGTCTTTTGATGAACATAAGTTCCTAATTTTAATATAGTGACATTTATCAGTTTTTTCCTTTATATTTAGCACTTGTATGTCCTATTTTAAAAACTTTTGTCTACTCTAAGATATTTTATAATATTTCAGCTGCTTTATTTCAAAGTTTAAATCTTTAATCCATTTAGAATTTTAGTAAGAGATATGAGGTAGGGATCCAATTTTATTTTTTTCCAAATGCTTTTAAACTTCTCTAAAAACATTTCTCAATTAATATTTTAAATGCCACCTTTAGGGTGTTTCCAATCACAATAATCTTAAGTTTTTGATATAAAACACTCCAATACTTAGCAATGTTCAATGAAATATTAAAACACCAAAACACACAATCTCAGAAGCAGATAAATCTCTCTGTGAACCAAATATAGAACAAAAAAGCAAAACAATGAGTGGAGCTGAAGTCAAAGGGCTTCTGTGTTGTGGGTTTCTTGTTTTTTTTAAGGGGCAGTATTTGCTGGGAGTTTAGCTGCTGTGAGATAAGGAGTATTTAAAGTATATGAACAAGGAGCATGAATCCTGATTGCCTTGTGAAACCAGGGGCTGGGGAAAAGGATCTTCTTCTCATGAAAAAAGGCAAAAAGCCTAGGGGAAAACAAAGTTTCTGGTCACTACATTGGGCTGTGACTTTTAGAAAACTTCAGGGTACATTTGAAGGAAGGTACAGCTTCGTAATCAGAACAGAAGTGACTGTCTGTGAGCTTGTGACAGCATCAGGTTTATCTCCATTGTCACCCTGGGACAAGAATCTTAATATGCCTTTATCAGACCTCATCTGGACTGGAGTGATCATGACTTGGGTAGACATAAACACAGGACTACCTGGCCAAGGTCTGGGTTGAATACCGAGGAAGAGAGAGGAGAAAAACAATGAACCTTATACAACAGGCCAGAATTCCATGCCTATGGATCAGGTATTCCTTAAACCCCTGGTTAGTAGCGCTGGCTGAGGCCCTGAGGAAAGGAAAGGCAAACTTATATCTGGAATGGATACCAATTGCTGTGAGGAAG
Source organism: Macaca thibetana thibetana (assembly GCF_024542745.1). Lineage (NCBI taxonomy): Eukaryota > Metazoa > Chordata > Mammalia > Primates > Cercopithecidae > Macaca > Macaca thibetana. The sequence continues at coordinate 14,762,241 of NC_065597.1, read as the reverse complement.
AAAACAAAACAAAACACTGTGGACCCTTCGAGGATAAAAGGAGCCCAACATAATCAACTTTCCGTCTAATGACTGGTTGTCACATTGGAGGCTCAGCACTGATACGTGTTGCTGGCAAGTGGAATATTCAGAGACAACCGTAGCTATATCAGCCTTGGTGAGAGTCCATGCCACTGAGCCCATGTATAGCCTCCATTTCTGCCTCTCTGGTCACTTCATTCATGGGCCATTGTGCTGGGGTGGCCAGTGACAAAAACTGGCTAATATTAACTCACCAAGTCATTTTGTTTACTTGATTGTTTAATGCTCCTTCTGTGATAATAATTTCATTTTAATAATGTTTTCAGGGGCCAGGTGTTGTGGCTCAGGCCTGTAATGTCAGTGCTTTGAGAGGCCAAGGTAGGAGAATTGCTTCAGGCCAGGAGTTTAAGACCAGCCTGGGCATCATGCCAAGACCCTTGTACCTTCCTAATGAGCATTAATGTGTGATACAACAATCTTTATACTTCATTCATGCCAATTCTCACAGGCCTGTTTACATGCTGGTACCCCAGAACTCCTTGTCTCTGTATCTTTCAGTCTTCCATGTGTCTGACCAGTAGGCCAAGCCATTTGTCACTGCCCATGAATACATATATACTGTCACACAGGCCCACTCCTCCTTCCACACAAGGTGGATGACCATTGCCTGAACTGGGACCATCAGAAAGATTTTCCCTCTCCACTGTCTTTCAAGGCCTCCTGCCAATGAAGTTGTAATGCAGCTGCCATTCATTTTTGGCTTGAGTAACCTATTCATTACCTCAAAACCCAGGCTTTGTCTACCTCCTTCACATGGTTGTATATATGTGTATTGGATATAAATGTGTGTACCTAGGTTATGGTACGCAGGCCATAGGTGTGACTTAGGGAAGAATTCTGGGTGAACTGTGGTGGATGATGGGGAGTGGGTCCGCTCATGCAGCTTACGTGTGCCCTGTGGTCCTGCTCGTGATTATCCTGTATGTAGTATTTCTATTTTAAAATGGGTTGTTGGCGAGCCATCTTAACTTTATGACTTACTGAGTTCAGCAGTTCTGGACACAAGGTCACTAAGTGTCACATGCCCAAATGTTCCATCTCTGTTGGGTCCCAGTACTATATCAGAAGCTGTTTTATTTTTTTATTTTTTATTTTATTTTTTTTTTTTTTGAGACGGAGTCTCGCTCTATCGCCCAGGCTGGAGTGCAGTGGCCGGATCTCAGCTCACTGCAAGCTCCGCCTCCCGGGTTTACGCTGTTCTCCTGCCTCAGCCTCCCGAGTAGCTGGGACTACAGGCGCCCGCCACCTCGCCCGGCTAGTTTTTTTGTACTTTTTAGTAGAGACAGGGTTTCACCGTGTTCGCCAGGATGGTCTCGATCTCCTGACCTCGTGATCCGCCCGTCTCGGCCTCCCAAAGTGCTGGGATTACAGGCTTGAGCCACCGCGCCCGGCCTTTTGTTTTGTTTTTGAGACAAAGTTTCGCTCTTGTCATCCAGGCTGGAGTACAATGGCACAATTTTGGCTCACTGCAACCTCCGCCTCTGGGGTTCAAGTGATTCTCCTGCCTCAGCCTCCCCAGTAGCTGGGATTACAGGTGTACACCACCATGCCCAACTAATTTTATATTTTTAGTAGAAACAGGGTTTCACCATGTTGACCAAGCTGGTCTCGAACTCCTGACCTCAGGTGATCCACCCACATAGGCCTCCCAAAGTGCTTGGAATACAGGCCTGAGCTACCACGCCTGGCCCAGAAGCTGTTTTTAAAAAGTCATGTAATTTTATGCTACAGATGTCACGGATCCCAGGTTCTGCACTGTGATTCTTCCCTAGAGTTTACTATAAACACTGCACTTTTTATCACAACTGATACACATAACACCATAGGGTCTGCTGGATTGTATAACTCAAGTGGCTGGGCCACTTGCACTACAGGATGTACCTTCTAAAGAGCTCTTGTTCCTAGCCCCACTCAAAGCTAGCAGCCTCTTATATTGCCTGATACGTAGGCCAGATCAGTACACCTAGTTGTGGAATGTGTGGCCTCCAGAGCCTAAGAAGGCTTAATAGGCATGTGTCTCCTACAAATAATGAAAGTATTGCCTCTTCCTTTCCAATTTAAGACCCCATTTTTCTTTCTCTTTCCTAATTGCATTTGCTATTCCTTCTGTGACAGTGCTAAGTAATAGTAGTGAAAGTGAACTTACTAAAAATTTATTGGCCTGGTGCATTTTGAGGTATAGCTTTCTGACGATCAAATTTTTTTTTTATCATAATTTGTCCATTTAGATTTGCTGTCTTCTTTGAAGGTAGATTTTTATTATTTATATTTTCCTAAAAATACATCCATTTTAATAATGTTTTCAGGGGCCAGGAGCTATGGCTTATGCCTGAAATCTCAGTGCTCTGAAAGGCCAAGATGGGATAATCTCTTGAGGCCAGGAGCTGAAGACCAGCCTGGGCAACATAGCAAGACTCTGTCTCTACAAAAAATTTTAAAAATTAGCTGGGCGTCATGGTACACACTTGTAGTCTCAGCTACTTGGAAGGCTGAGGCAAGAGGATCACTTGAGCCCAGGAGTTCGAGGTTGCAGTGAGCTATGATCGTGCTACTGTACCCCAGTCTACGTGACAGAGACTCTGTCTCAAATAAATATGTAGAGATGAGAAAAGCAATCTGTTATAATTTGTTTTATGTTTTCTCTGAATCTGTTATCTCCACATTCTAATTTTTTTATTTATGTTTATTTTTTTTGTTTAGACTACTAATTAGCTAAATGGTTTGTTGGTGCCCTCCAATTTCTTGAATTGGAAACTTAAACTTTTATTCCTATGTGAATAACATAAATGAACATAGATATTTAATGTTATATATTTTCCTCTGAGCACTATGGTTATCTATAAAGTCTGATAAATCTTTTTCTGCTATCATTTTTTAAAAAGAAATTGTGTAATTTTGATCTTGATTTCCTTTTGTCCCAAGAGTTTTTAAGAAAGTTGTAAAAATATTTCTAGGGAATTTTTCCCCATTTGATCACATAATTTTATCTTGTTTCATGATACTTTGTGGAATGTATTTTTTTTTAAGGGCCAATATAGAGTTAACTTTTGTAAATGTCCCAGTGTTCTTAAAATGTATGTATGTATAATATGAATATAATATGTATATTAGATATGTATTGAACATAAACATTACAAATTGTTAAAAAATTTTAACTTTCTTAAAACTTAAAAATTATTTAAAAAATTGAAAGACGTTTGTATCAAGAACGCTTTTTGCCATCAGTGGATTGCTAAACCTTCACTGTGCTTGTATTAGTTCTATTTCTGTATAACAAATTACCCCCAAACTTAGCAACATCAAACAACAAACATTTATTATTTCAGTTTCTTTGGATCAGGAATCCAGGCTCAGCTTAGTTGTGTCCTCTGGGTCAGTCTCTCTCACAAGGCTACAATTAAGGTATCAGCCAGGATTGCAGTCATCCTAAGGCTCAACTAGGGGAGGATCTGCTTACAAGTTTACTCTCCTGGCTGTTGGTAGGCCTCAGATCCTTACCGACTGTTCGACAGAGACATGGGTTACTGTTCAGAGACAGGTAGGCCTCTCCACAGGGCAGCCTACAGTGTGACAGTTGGTATTCCTTAGAGTGAGTGAGGGAAAAAGCAAGAGAGAATGTAGCCAGATGGAAACCAGAGTCCTTTTATAACTTAACCTGGGAACCGACATCTCATCATTTTTACCGTATTATTTTGGTTAGAAGAGTCACTAGGTACAGTGCGTAATCAAGGGGAGAGGATTGCCTAGGGCATAAATATGAGAAACTGTGGAATACCGGGGACTATTTTAGAGGCTGTCTACTCTAGTCTTCCTTCTGTCCCCAGTGATCATGTCCCTCATCCCTGCAATACTCTCATCCCCCTTTCCAGTCCCCCAAAGTCTAATCCAATTATGGCATCAGCTTAAGGTTCAGAATCTCATCACCTAAGTCATCTCCAGGTGTAGATGAGGCGCCTCAGGTGTAGTTCCTCTGCAGTTCCACTCAATCTGTAAAAACCCTCCCCAACCAAGCCCAACATACAGTAGTGAGACAGACACAGGATAACCATTTTAGACATTGTTGTTTTAAAATAGAGGAAATGGGAGGCATAAAGGTCCAGTGCAATTCTGAAATCCAGTTCCTCCAATGTGAGAAGTTGTTTGTTTTTTCATATAGGTTCTTACTCCATTGCCTAGGTGAAGTTCTGTGGTACAATCGTGACTCACTGTAGCCTTGATCTCCGGGGCTCAAGCGATCGTCCTACTTTAGCCTCCCGAGTAGCCTGAACTACAGGCACATGCCACCATGCCTGGCTAATGTTTAAATTTTTTGTAAAGACAGGGTTTTGCTATGTTGCCCAGGCTGGTCTTGAACTCCTGAGCTCAAGCAATCCACCCGCCTCAGCCTCCCAACGTGCTGAGATTACAGGCCTGAACCACCACTCCTGGCCTTCCAGTGTTAGCTTTTTGATTAGGTCTCAAGACCTAGGAATGATCCTCCATGGCCTTCAGCTCTGCTCTTTGGCCTCAGGTTTCACTCTCAGAGTCACCTTTCCTTTTGCAAGAAAGGTAGCACATGCTACAGTTGAGAAATTGCTTCAGCCTTCTTTTCTTGTCATTCATATTGGCAGTCTAATAGCCTTTCTTCATTTCATACTGTACTTTTCATTCTGTCCTTTTCAGTTCAAGCTGGCTGAGTTCTTCCTGATAAAATTCTTGCAGAAACCTTGTGGGCTTCCTGTGACTCTTATTAGCATTTACTCCATTACACAAAAGTCAAACCAGAAATCTTTTCTCGATAAGTCTTTCTTTACCTTTGGTTCATGCTTAAAAATTTGAGGGTCAAGGCACGTAAGTTTTCTGAAGTCCTTACTGTTTGAGAGGATCTATGAAGCATACCCTTAATCTTTTTCAAAGGCCCTCTGTGTGACTGAATAGAACTCTGATGGTACCACTTTTTATCTTTTTTAATATAACAGAAGTTTTTACAGTCACATTCTTAGTGTCACCTTTAGACCAGGGTTCTCCTGGCAGTGCCCACAGTATGAACTTTTCTTGGGAGCTATTTTTTTGTTTTGTTTTTTGAGATGGAGTGTCACTGTCACCCAGGCTGGAGTGTGATGGTGCAATGTCGACTTACTGCAGCCTCTGCCTCCTGGGTTCAAGCAATTCTCCTGCCTCAGTCTCCCAGGTAGCTGGGATTACAGGCACACGCCACCACACTCGGCTAATTTTTCTATTTTTAGTGGAGACGGGGTTTCACCATGTTGGCCAGGCTGGTCCTGACCTCCTGACCTCAGGTGATCCACCCACCTTGGCCTCCCAAAGTGTTGGGATTACAGGCATGAGCTACCATGCTTGGCCAGGAGCTATTTCTTAATGTCAGCATCTTCTAAATCTGGAGAGTTTGAGAATTTTCAAAAACATCAAGTCCTGATTTCTTAAAAAATTTGTAAAATTGTGGTAAAATACACATAATATTTACCATCTTAACCGTTGTTAAGTGTCCAGTTTACTGGTATTAGGTACGCTCATATTGTTATGCAAACATCATCACCATCTATCTTCACAATACTTTTCATCCTAAAAACTGAAACTCTATACTCATTAAATAACAACTCCCAATTCCTTCCTCCGGCTCTTGACTACCACCATTCTACTTTTGGTCTCTATGCATTTGACTACTCTAGGTACCTGATACCAGTTGGATCATATAGTATTTGTCTTTCAGATACTGATTTACTTCACTTAGCTTAATGTCCTCAGAGTTCATCCAAGTAGTAACATGTCAGAATTTCCTTCTTTTTTAAGGCTGAATAATATTCCATTGTGTATGTATGTATGTGTGTGTGTGTGTATATATATATGTATACATATATGTATATGTGTGTGTATATACACAACCCACATTATTCACCCATCAATGGATACTGGAGTTGCTTCTACCATTTGGCTATTGTGAATAATGCTGCTATGAACGTGGGTGTACAAATGTCTTTTCAAGATTCTGCTGTCAATTCTTTGGGGTATATACCCTCAAGTAGAAGCACTGGTTCATATGGTAATTCTGGTTTTAATTTCTGAGGAACCACCATACTGTTCTCCACAGCAGCTGCAACATGTTACATTTCCACCAACTGTACACCGTTTCCAGTTTCTCCGCATCCTTGCCAACATTTGTCTATTTCCATTTTGTTGTTTGTTTTTTATAGTAGCCATCCTAATGTGTGTGAAGGTGGTATCTCATTTTGTTTTTATTTGTATTTCTCTGATGACTAATGGGGTTGAACATCTTTTCACATGCTTATTGGCCGTTTGTATATCTTCTTTGGAGAACTGTCTATCCAAGTCCTTTACCTATTTTTGAATCAGTTTGTTTATTTTTGTGTGTGTTGTTGGGTTTTAGAAGTTCTCTCTATATTCTGTATATTAATCCCTTTCCAGATATGTGATTTACAAATATTTTCTGCCATACTGGAGGTGGCTTTTTTACTCTGTTGGTAGTGTCCTTTGAGACACAAAAATTTTAAATTTTCATGATGCCCAACTTGTCTATTTTTTCTTTTTTTTTTCTTTTTTTTAATTTATTTTTTATTTTTTATTATTATACTTTACGTTCTAGGGTACATGTGCACAACGTACAGGTTTGTTACATGTGTATACATGTGCCATGTTGGTGTGCTGTACCCATTAATTCGTCATTTACATTAGGTATATCTCCTAATGCTATCCCTCCCATCTGTCCCCTCCCCACGATAGACCCTGATGTGCGATGTTCCCCTTCCTGTGTCCAAGTGATCTCATTGATCGATTCCCACCTGTGAGTGAGAACATGCGGTGTTTGGTTTTCTGTTCTTGCGATAGTTTGCTGAGAATGATGGTTTCCAGCTGCATCCATATCCCTACAAAGGACACAAACTCATCCCTTTTTATGACTGCATAGTATTCCATGGTGCTTGTGTGCCACATTTTCTTAATCCAGTCTGTCACTGATGCACATTTGGGTTGATTCCAAGTCTTTGCTCTTGTGAATAGTGCCGCAATAAACATACGTGTGCATGTGTCTTTATAGCAGCATGACTTAAAATCCTTTGGGTATATCCCCAGTAATGGGATGGCTAGGTCAAATGGTATTTCTAGTTCTAGATTCTTGAGGAATCGCCACACTGTTTTCCACAATCGTTGAACTAGTTTACAGTCCCACCAACAGTGTAAAAGTGTTCCTATTTCTCTACATCCTCTCCAGCACCTGTTGTTTCCTGATTTTTTAATGATTGCCATTCTAACTGGTGTGAGATAGTATCTCATTGTGGTTTTGATTTGCATTTCTCTGATGGCGAGTGATGATGAGCATTTTTTCATGTGTCTGTTGGCTGTATGAATGTCATCTTTTGAGAGGTGTCTGTTCATATCCTTTGCCCACTGTTTGATGGGGGTTGTTTGCTTTTTTCTTGTAAATTTGTTTGAGTTCTTTGTAGGTTCTGGATATTAGCCCTTTGTCAGATGAGTAGATTGCAAAAATTTTCTCCCATTCTGTAGGTTGCCTGTTCATTCTGATGGTAGTTTCTTTTGCTGTGCAGAAGCTCGTTAGTTTAATTAGATCCCATTTGTCAATTCTGGCTTTTGTTGCCGTTGCTTTTGGTGTTTTAGACATGAAGTCCTTGCCCATGCCTATGTCCTGAATGGTACTACCTAGGTTTTCCTCTAGGGTTTTTATGGTATTAGGTCTAACATTTAAGTCTCTAATCCATCTTGAATTAATTTTCACATAAGGAGTAAGGAAAGGATCCAGTTTCAGTTTTCTACTTATGGCTAGCCAATTTTCCCAGTACCATTTATTAAATAGGGAATCCTTTCCCCATTTCTTGTTTTTTTCAGGTTTGTCAAAGATCAGATGGCTGTAGTTGTGTGGTATTATTTCTGAGGGCTCTGTTCTGTTCCATTGGTATGTATCTCTGCTTTGGTACCAGTACCATGCTATTTTGGTTACTATAGCCTTGTAGTATAGTTTGAGGTCAGGTAGCATGATGCCTCCAGCTTTGTTCTTTTGGCTTAGGATTGTCTTGGCAATACGGGTCTTTTTTGGTTCCATATGAACTTTAAAGCATTTTTTTCCAATTCTGTGAAGAAAGTCATTGGTAGCTTGATGGGGATGGCATTGAATCTATAAATTACCTTGGGCAGTATGGCCATTTTCACGATATTGATTCTTCCTATCCATGAGCACGGTATGTTCTTCCATTTGTTAGTGTCCTCTTTTATTTCACTGAGCAGTGGTTTGTAGTTGTCCTTGAAGAGGTCCTTTACATCCCTTGTAAATTGGATTCCTAGGTATTTTATTCTCTTTGAAGCTATTGTGAATTGGAGTTCATTCTTGATTTGGCTCTCTGTTTGTCTGTTACTGGTGTATAAGAATGCTTGTGATTTTTGCACATTGATTTTGTATCCTGAGACTTTGCTGAAGTTGCTTATCAGCTTAAGGAGATCTTGGGCTGAGACCATGGGGTTTTCTAAATATACAATCATGTCATCTGTAAACAGGGACAGTTTGACTTCTTCTTTTCCTAACTTTCTTTCTTTCTCTTGCTTGATTGTCCTAGCCAGAACTTCCAACACTATGTTGAATAGGAGTGGTGAGAGAGGGCATCCCTGTCTTGTGCCAGTTTTCAAAGGGAATGCTTCCATTTTTTGCCCATTCAATATGATATTGGCTGTGGGTTTGTCCTAAATAGCTCTTATTATTTTGAGATACATTCCATCAATACCAAATTTATTGAGAGTTTTTAGCATGAAGGGCTGTTGAATTTTGTCAAAGGCCTTTTCTGCATCTATTGAGATAATCATGTGGCTTTTGTCTTTGGTTCTGTTTATATGCTGGATTACGTTTATTGATTTGCATATGTTGAACCAGCCTTGCATCCCAGGGATGAAGCCCACTTGATCATGGTGGATAAGCTTTTTGATGTGCTGCTGGACTCGGTTTGCCAGTATTTTATTGAGGATTTTTGCATCGATGTTCATCAGGGATATTGGTCTAAAATTCTCTTTTTTTTGTTGTGTCTCTGCCAGGCTTTGGTATCAGGATGATCTTGGCCTCATAAAATGAGTTAGGGAGGATTCCCTCTTTTTCTATTGATTGGAATAGTTTCAGAAGGAGTAGTACCAGCTCCTCTTTGTACCTCTGGTAGAATTCGGCTGTGAATCCGTCTGGTCCTGGACTTTTTTTGGTTGGTAGGCTATTAATTATTGCCTCAATTTCAGAGCCTGCTATTGGTCTATTCAGGGATTCAATTTCTTCCTGGTTTAGTCTTGGGAGAGTGTAAGTGTCCAGGAAATTATCCATTTCTTCTAGGTTTTCTAGTTTATTTGCATAGAGGTGTTTATAGTATACTCTGGTGGTAGTTTGTATTTCTGTGGGGTCAGTGGTGATATCCCCTTTATCATTTGTTATTGCGTCTATTTGATTCTTCTCTCTTTTCTTCTTTATTAGTCTTATTAGCGGTCTTTCAATTTTGTTGATCTTTTCAAAAAACCAACTCCTGGATTCATTGATTTTTTGGAGGGTTTTTTGTGTCTCTATCTCCTTCAATTCTGCTCTGATCTTAGTTATTTCTTGCCTTCTGCTAGCTTTTGAATGTGTTTGCTCTTGCTTCTCTAGTTCTTTTAATTGTGATGTTAGGGTGTCAATTTTAGATCTTCCCTGCTTTCTCTTGTGGGCATTTAATGCTATAAATTTCCCTCTACACACTGCTTTAAATGTGTTCCAGAGATTCTGGTATGTTGTATCTTTGTTGTCATTGGTTTCAAAGAACATCTTTATTTCTGCCTTTATTTCGTTATGTACCCAGTAGTCATTCAGGAGCAGTTTTTTCAGTTTCCATGTCGTTGAGCGGTTTTGATTGAGTTTCTTAGTCCTGAGTTCTAGTTTGATTGCACTGTGGTCTGAGAGACAGTTTGTTATAATTTCTGTTCTTGTACATTTGCTGAGGAGTGCTTTACTTCCACCTATGTGGTCAATTTTGGAATAAGTGTGATGTGGTGCTGAGAAGAATGTATATTCTGTTGATTTGGGGTGGAGAGTTCTGTAGATGTCTATTAGGTCCACTTGGTGCAGAGTTGAGTTCAATTCCTGGATATCCTTGTTAACTTTCTGTCTCGTTGATCTGTCTAATGTTGACAGTGGATTGTTAAAGTCTCCCATTATTATTGTATGGGAGTCTAAGTCTCTTTGTAAGTCTCTAAGGACTTGCTTTATGAATCTGGGTGCTCCCGTATTGGGTGCATATATATGTAGGATAGTTAACTCTTCCTGATGAATTGATCCCTTTACCATTATGTAATGGCCTTCTTTGTCTCTTTTGATCTTTGATAGTTTAAAGTCTGTTTTATCAGACACTAGGATTGCAACCCCTGCTCTTTTTTGTTTTCCATTTACTTGGTAGATCTTCCTCCATCCCTTTATTTTGAGCCTATGTGTGTGTCTGCATGTGAGATGGGTCTCCTGAATACAGCAGACTGATGGGTCTTGACTCTTTATCCAATTTGACAGTCTGTGTCTTTTAATTGGACCATTTACTCCATTTACATTTAAGGTTAATATTGTTATGTGTGAACTTGATCCTGTCATTATGATATTAGCTGGTTATTTTGCTCATTAGTTGATGCAGTTTCTTCCTAGCATCGATGGTCTTTACAGTTTGGCATGTTTTTGCAATGGCTGGTACCTGTTGTTCCTTTCCATGTTTAGTGCTTCCTTCAGGATCTCTTGTAGGGCAGGCCTAGTGGTGACAAAATCTCTAAGCATTTGCTTGTCTGTAAAGGATTTTATTTCTCCTTCACTTATGAAACTTAGTTTGGCTGGATATGAAATTCTGGGTTGAAAATTCTTTTCTCTAATAATGTTGAATATTGGCCCTGCTCTCTTCTGGCTTGTAGAGTTTCTGCTGAGAGATCTGCTGTTAGTCTGATGGGCTTCCCTTTGTGGGTAACCCGACGTTTCTCTTTGGCTGCCCTTAACATTTTTTCCTTCATTTCAACTTTGGTGAATCTGACAATTATGTGTCTTGGAGTTGCTCTTCTTGAGGAGTATCTTTATGGCGTTCTCTGTATTTCCTGAATTTGAATGTTGGCCTGCCTTGCTAGGTTGGGGAAGTTCTCCTGGATGATATCCTGCAGAGTGTTTTCCAACTTGGTTCCATTTTCCCTGTCACTTTCAGGCACACTAATCAGACATAGATTTGGTTTTTTCACATAATCCCATATTTCTTGGAGGTTTTGTTCATTTCTTTTTACTCCTTTTTCTCTACATTTCTCTTCTTGCCTCATTTCATTCATTTGATCTTCAATCACTGATAATCTTTCTTCCAGCTGATCGAGTCGGTTACTGAAGCTTGTGTATTTGTCATGTAGTTCTCGTGTCATGGTTTTCATCTCTATCAGTTCTTTTAAGGTCTTCTCTGCATTGATTATTCTAGTTATCCGTTCATCCATTCTTTTTTCAAGGTTTTTAGTTTCTTTGCGCTGATTACATAGTTCCTCCTTTAGCTCTGAGAAGTTTGATCGACTGAAGCCTTCTTCTCTCAACTCGTCAAAGTCATTCTCTATCCAGCTTTGTTCCATTGCTGGCAATGAGCTGTGTTCCTTTGGAGGGGGAGATGTGCTCTTATTTTTTGAATTTCCAGCTTTTCTGCCCTGCTTTTTCCCCATCTTTGTGGTTTTATCTGCCTTTAGTCTTTGATGATGGTTACGTACTGATGGGGTTTTGGTGTGGGTGTCCTTTCTGTTTGTTAGTTTTCCTTCTAACAGTCAGGACCCTCAGCTGCATGTCTGTTGGAGTTTGCTTGAGGTCCACTCCAGAGCCTGTTGGCCTGGGTATCAGCAGCGGAGGCTGCAGAAGATAGAATATTGCTGAACAGCGAGTGTTGCTGTCTGATTCTTGCTGTGGCAGCTTCGTCTCAGGGTGTACCCAGCCCAGCCGTGTGAGGTGTGATGTGTTGGTCTGTACCTAGTTGGGGATGTCTCCCAGTTAGGCTACTCAGGGGTCAGGGACCCACTTTAGCAGGCAGTCTGTCCGTTTTCAGATCTCAACCTCTGTGCTGGGAGAACCACTGCTCTCTTCAAAGCTGTCAGACAGGGACTTTTACATCTGCAGAGGTTTCTGCTGCTTTTTGTTTAGCTATGCCCTCTCCCCAGAGGTGGAGTCTACCGAGGCAGGCAGGCCTCTTTGAGCCGCAGTGAGCTCCACCCAATTCGAGATTCCCAGCGGGTTTATCTACTGAACCCTCAGCAATGGCGGGCGCCCCTCCCCCAGCCTCGCTGCCACCTTGCAGTTAGATCTCGGACTGCTGTGCTAGCAATGAGGGAGGCTCCGTGGGCGTGGGACCCTCCCAGCCAGGTGTGGGATGTAATCTCCTGGTGTGCGGTTTGCTAAGGCTCTTGGTAAAGCTTAGTATAAGGGTGGGAGTTACCCGATTTTCCAGGTGTTGTGTGTCTCAATTTCCCTTGGCTAGGAAAAGGAATTCCCTTCTCCCTTTCACTTCCCAGGTGAGGTGATGCCTCGCCCTGCTTCAGCTCTCGGTGGTTGGGCTGCACCCGCACCAGCATCAACTGTCTGACATGCCCCAGTGAGATGAACCCGGTACCTCAGTTGAAAATGCAGAAATCGAGGGCGGAGCAAGATGGCCGAATAGGAACAGCTCCAGTCTCCAACTCCCAGCGCGAGCGACACAGAAGACCGGTGATTTCTGCATTTTCAACTGAGGTACTGGGTTCATCTCACTGGGGAGTGCCAGACGATCGGTGCTGGTCAGCTGCTGCAGCCCGACCAGCGAGAGCTGAAGCAGGGCGAGGCATTGCCTCACCTGGGAAGCGCAAGGGGGAAGGGAATCCCTTTTCCTAGCCAGGGGAACTGAGACACACAACACCTGGAAAATCGGGTAACTCCCACCCCAATACTGCGCTTTAAGCAAACAGGCACACCAGGAGATCATATCCCACACCTGGCCGGGAGGGTCCCACACCCACGGAGCCTCCCTCATTGCTAGCACAGCAGTCTGTGATCTACCGGCAAGGCAGCAGCGAGGCTGGGGGAGGGGCACCCGCCACTGCTGAGGCTTAAGTAGGTAAACAAAGCTGCTGGGAAGCTCGAACTGGGTGGAGCTCACAGCAGCTCAAGGAAACCTGCCTGTCTCTGTAGACTCCACCTCTGGGGACAGGGCAATAACAAACACAGCCGAAACCTCTGCAGACGCAAACGACTCTGTCTGACAGCTTTGAAGAGAGCAGTGGATCTCCCAACATGGAGGTTGAGATCTGAGAAGGGACAGACTCCCTGCTCAAGTGGGTCCCTGACCCCTGAGTAGCCTAACTGGGAGACATCCCCCACTAGGGGCAGTCTGACACCCCACACCTCACAGGGTGGAGTACACCCCTGAGAGGAAGCTTCCAAAGCAAGAATCAGACAGGTACACTCGCTGTTCAGAAAAATATTCTATCTTCTGCAGCCTCTGCTGCTGATACCCAGGCAAACAGGGTCTGGAGTGGACCTCAAGCAATCTCCAACAGACCTACAGCTGAGGGTCCTGACTGTTAGAAGGAAAACTATCAAACAGGAAGGACACCTACACGAAAACCCCATCAGTACATCACCATCATCAAAGACCAGAGGCAGATAAAACCACAAAGATGGGGAAAAAGCAGGGCAGAAAAGCTGGAAATTCAAAAAATAAGAGCGCATCTCCCCCGGCAAAGGAGCGCAGCTCATCGCCAGCAACGGATCAAAGCGGGACGGAGAATGACTTTAACGAGATGAGAGAAGAAGGCTTCAGTCCATCAAATTTCTCAGAGCTAAAGGAGGAATTACGTACCCAGCGCAAAGAAACTAAAAATCTTGAAAAAAAAGTGGAAGAATTGATGGCTAGAGTAATTAATGCAGAGAAGGTCATAAACGAAATGAAAGAGATGAAAACCATGACACGAGAAATACGTGACAAATGCACAAGCTTCAGTAACCGACTCGATCAACTGGAAGAAAGAGTATCTGTGATTGAGGATCAAATGAATGAAATGAAGCGAGAAGAGAAACCAAAAGAAAAAAGAAGAAAAAGAAATGAACAAAGCCTGCAAGAAGTATGGGATTATGTAAAAAGACCAAATCTACGTCTGATTGGGGTGCCTGAAAGTGAGGGGGAAAATGGAACCAAGTTGGAAAACACTCTTCAGGATATCATCCAGGAGAACTTCCCCAACCTAGTAGGGCAGGCCAACATTCAAATCCAGGAAATACAGAGAACGCCACAAAGATACTCCTCGAGAAGAGCAACTCCAAGACACATAATTGCCAGATTCACCAAAGTTGAAATGAAGGAAAAAATCTTAAGGGCAGCCAGAGAGAAAGGTCGGGTTACCCACAAAGGGAAGCCCATCAGACTAACAGCAGATCTCTCGGCAGAAACTCTCCAAGCCAGAAGAGAGTGGGGGCCAATATTCAACATTCTTAAAGAAAAGAATTTTAAACCCAGAATTTCATATCCAGCCAAACTAAGTTTCATAAGTGAAGGAGAAATAAAATCCTTTACAGATAAGCAAATGCTTAGAGATTTTGTCACCACTAGGCCTGCCTTACAAGAGACCCTGAAGGAAGCACTGAACATGGAAAGGAACAACCGGTACCTGCCATTGCAAAAACATGCCAAAATGTAAAGACCATCGAGGCTAGGAAGAAACTGCATCAACTAACGTTAATATCATAATGGCAGTTAATATCATAATGGCAGGATCAAGTTCACACATAACAATCTTAACCTTAAATGTAAATGGACTAAATGCTCCAATTAAAAGACACAGACTGGCAAACTGGATAAAGAGTCAAGACCCATCAGTCTGCTGTATTCAGGAGACTCATCTCACACGCAGAGACATACATAGGCTCAAAATAAAGGGATGGAGGAAGATTTACCAAGCAAATGGAGAACAAAAAAAAGCGGGGGTTGCAATACTAGTCTCTGATAAAACAGACTTTAAACCATCAAAGATCAAAAGAGACAAAGAAGGCCATTACATAATGGTAAAGGGATCAATTCAACAGGAAGAGCTAACTATCCTAAATATATATGCACCCAATACAGGAGCACCCAGATTCATAAAGCAAGTCCTTAGAGACTTACAAAGAGACTTAGACTCCCATACAATAATAATGGGAGACTTCAACACTCCACTGTCAACATTAGACAGATCAACGAGGCAGAAAGTTAACAAGGATATCCAGGAATTGAACTCATCTCTGCAGCAAGCAGACCTAATAGACATCTATAGAACTCTCCACCCCAGATCAACAGAATATACATTCTTCTCAGCACCACATCGTACGTACTCCAAAATCGACCACGTAATTGGAAGTAAAGCACTCCTCAGCAAATGTACAAGAACAGAAATTATAACAAACTGTCTCTCAGACCACAGTGCAATCAAACTAGAACTCAGGACTAAGAAACTCAATCAAAACCGCTCAACGACATGGAAACTGAAAAAACTGCTCCTGAATGACTACTGGGTACATAACGAAATGAAGGCAGAAATAAAGATGTTCTTTGAAACCAATGACAACAAAGATACAACATACCAGAATCTCTGGAACACATTTAAAGCAGTGTGTAGAGGGAAATTTATAGCATTAAATGCCCACAAGAGAAAGCAGGGAAGATCTAAAATTGACACCCTAACATCACAATTAAAAGAACTAGAGAAGCAAGAGCAAACACATTCAAAAGCTAGCAGAAGGCAAGAAATAACTAAGATCAGAGCAGAATTGAAGGAGATAGAGACACAAAAAACCCTCCAAAAAATCAATGAATCCAGGAGTTGGTTTTTTGAAAAGATCAACAAAATTGAAAGACCGCTAATAAGACTAATAAAGAAGAAAAGAGAGAAGAATCAAATAGACGCAATAACAAATGATAAAGGGGATATCACCACTGACCCCACAGAAATACAAACTACCACCAGAGTATACTATAAACACCTCTATGCAAATAAACTAGAAAACCTAGAAGAAATGGATAATTTCCTGGACACTTACACTCTCCCAAGACTAAACCAGGAAGAAATTGAATCCCTGAATAGACCAATAGCAGGCTCTGAAATTGAGGCAATAATTAATAGCCTACCAACCAAAAAAAGTCCAGGACCAGACGGATTCACAGCCGAATTCTACCAGAGGTACAAAGAGGAGCTGGTACTACTCCTTCTGAAACTATTCCAATCAATAGAAAAAGAGGGAATCCTCCCTAACTCATTTTATGAGGCCAAGATCATCCTGATACCAAAGCCTGGCAGAGACACAACAAAAAAAAGAGAATTTTAGACCAATATCCCTGATGAACATCGATGCAAAAATCCTCAATAAAATACTGGCAAACCGAGTCCAGCAGCACATCAAAAAGCTTATCCACCATGATCAAGTGGGCTTCATCCCTGGGATGCAAGGCTGGTTCAACATATGCAAATCAATAAACGTAATCCAGCATATAAACAGAACCAAAGACAAAAGCCACATGATTATCTCAATAGATGCAGAAAAGGCCTTTGACAAAATTCAACAGCCCTTCATGCTAAAAACTCTCAATAAATTTGGTATTGATGGAATGTATCTCAAAATAATAAGAGCTATTTAGGACAAACCCACAGCCAATATCATATTGAATGGGCAAAAAATGGAAGCATTCCCTTTGAAAACTGGCACAAGACAGGGATGCCCTCTCTCACCACTCCTATTCAACATAGTGTTGGAAGTTCTGGCTAGGACAATCAAGCAAGAGAAAGAAAGAAAGTTAGGAAAAGAAGAAGTCAAACTGTCCCTGTTTGCAGATGACATGATTGTATATTTAGAAAACCCCATGGTCTCAGCCCAAGATCTCCTTAAGCTGATAAGCAACTTCAGCAAAGTCTCAGGATACAAAATCAATGTGCAAAAATCACAAGCATTCTTATACACCAGTAACAGACAAACAGAGAGCCAAATCAGGAATGAACTTCCATTCACAATAGCTTCAAAGAGAATAAAATACCTAGGAATCCAACTTACAAGGGATGCAAAGGACCTCTTCAAGGAGAACTACAAACCACTGCTCAGTGAAATAAAAGAGGACACAAACAAATGGAAGAACATACCATGCTCATGGATAGGAAGAATCAATATCGTGAAAATGGCCATACTGCCCAAGGTAATTTATAGATTCAATGCCATCCCCATCAAGCTTCCAATGAGTTTCTTCACAGAATTGGAAAAAAATGCTTTAAAGTTCATATGGAACCAAAAAAGACCCGCATCTCCAAGACAATCCTAAGTCAAAAGAACAAAGCTGGAGGCATCACGCTACCTGACTTCAAACTATACTACAAGGCTACAGTAACCAAAACAGCATGGTACTGGTACCAAAACAGAGATATAGACCAATGGAACAGAACAGAGTCCTCAGAAATAATACCACACATCTACAGCCATCTGATCTTTGCCAAACCTGAGAGAAACAAGAAATGGGGAAAGGATTCCCTATTTAATAAATGGTGCTGGGAAAATTGGCTAGCCATAAGTAGAAAGCTGAAACTGGATCCTTTCCTTACTCCTTATACGAAAATTAATTCAAGATGGATTAGAGACTTAAATGTTAGACCTAATACCATAAAAATCCTAGAGGAAAACCTAGGTAGTACCATTCAGGACATAGGCATGGGCAAAGACTTCATGTCTAAAACACCAAAAGCAACGGCAGCAAAAGCCAAAATTGACAAATGGGATCTCATTAAACTAAAGAGCTTCTGCACAGCAAAAGAAACTACCATCAGAGTGAACAGGCAACCTACAGAATGGGAGAAAATTTTTGCAATCTACTCATCTGACAAAGGGCTAATATCCAGAACCTACAAAGAACTCAAACAAATTTACAAGAAAAAAACAAACAACCCCATCAAAAAGTGGGCAAAGGATATGAACAGACATTTCTCAAAAGAAGACATTCATACAGCCAACAGACACATGAAAAAATGCTCATCATCACTGGCCATCAGAGAAATGCAAATCAAAACCACAATGAGATACCATCTCACACCAGTTAGAATGGCGATCATTAAAAAGTCAGGAAACAACAGATGCTGGAGAGGATGTGGAGAAATAGGAACACTTTTACACTGTTGGTGGGATTGTAAACTAGTTCAACCATTATGGAAAACAGTATGGCGATTCCTCAAGGATCTAGAACTAGATGTACCATATGACCCAGCCATCCCATTACTGGGTATATACCCAAAGGATTATAAATTATGCTGCTATAAAGACACATGCACACGTATGTTTATTGCAGCACTATTCACAATAGCAAAGACTTGGAATCAACCCAAATGTGCATCAGTGACAGATTGGGTTAAGAAAATGTGGCACATATACACCATGGAATACTATGCAGCCATCAAAAAGGATGAGTTTGTGTCCTTTGTAGGGACATGGATGCAGCTGGAAACCATCATTCTTAGCAAACTATCACAAGAACAGAAAACCAAACACCGCATGTTCTCACTCATAGGTGGGAACTGAACAATGAGATCTCTTGGACTCAGGAAGGGGAACATCACACACAGGGGCCTATCATGGGGAGGGGGGAGGGGGGAGGGATTGCATTGGGAGTTATACCTGATGTAAATGACGAGTTGATGGGTGCAGCACACCAACATGGCACAAGTATACATATGTAACAAACCTGCACGTTATGCACATGTACCCTAGAACTTAAAGTACAATAATAATAAATAAATTAAAAAAAAAAAAAAAAAAAAGAAAATGCAGAAATCAGCCATCTTCTGTGTCACTCATGCTGGGAGCTGGAGGTTGGAGCTGTTCCTATTTGGCCATCTTGGGCACCACTTCTTTTTTTTTTTTCTTCGCTTTGTCACCCAGCCTGGAGTGCAGTGGCATGATCTCGGTTCACTGTAACCTCTACCTCCTGGGTTCAAGCAATTCTCGAGCCTCAGCTTCCTGGGTAGCTGAGATTACAGGTGCGTGCCACCACACCGAGTTAATTTTTGTATTTTTATTAGAGATGGGCTTTCATCATTTTTATTAGAGATGGCCAGGCTGGTCTCGAACTCCTGACCTCAAGTGATTTACCCACCTCGACCTCCCAAAGTGCTGGGATTACAGGCATGAGTCACCACAGCTGGCCCAATTTTTTGTTGTTGCCTGTGCATTTGGTGTCATAGCTAAGAAATCATTTGGAATAGAATAGCCCGCACCACACTGTTTTGTTTACTGTGGCTTTGTAGTAAGTTTTGAAATGAAGAAATGTGAGTACTCCAACTTTGCTCTTCTTTTTCTAGGCTGTTTTGCTCAAGATTCCATATGAATTTCAGGATGATTTTTATATTTCTGCAAAAAATGCTGCTGAGGTTTTAATAGGGATTACATTGAATCTTTCTATCATTTTGCGTACTGTTGACATTTTTAACAATATTAAGCCCTCCAACTCACACACATGGAATCTTTTCCCATATATTTATGTCTTTATAAATTTCCCTCAGCAGTGTTTTGTAGTTTTCATTGTACAGTCTTTCATCTAGGTTATC
Organism: Macaca thibetana thibetana; assembly: GCF_024542745.1. Lineage (NCBI taxonomy): Eukaryota > Metazoa > Chordata > Mammalia > Primates > Cercopithecidae > Macaca > Macaca thibetana. The sequence goes on along the minus strand of NC_065597.1, from coordinate 14,742,570 downwards.
CAATTTCTTGGCATACAGTTGTTCACAGTCCTTGCCTATAATCCTTTTTTATTTTCTTTCCTTTTTTTTCTTTTGAGAAGTGGGATCTCACTATATTGCCCAGGCTGGACCTGAACTCCTTGAAATCCTCTCACCTCAGACTCCTGAGTAGCTGGAACTGCAGGCATGTGTCACTCTGCTAGTTCTTATAATCCCTTTTATTGCTAGTAATGTCCCCTCTTTCATTTCTGATTTGTTTGAGACATCTGTTTTCCTTAGTCAGTCTACCTAAAGGTTGTCAATTTTGTTAATCTTTTTGCAATTTTTGCTTCCTATGTTTGATGGTCTGTTGCTGGTGTGTAAATATTTAGAATTATTATTTCTTCTTGCTGCATTAAATTTTTTATTAATATATAATATCATTCTATGTCCTCTGCAATGTTTTAAAATGTAAAATCTATCTTGCCTTATATTAGTATAGCTCCTCTGCTCCCTTTTGGTTACTGTTTACCTATATAGTATCTTTCTTCATCCCTCTACTTTGAACCTCTTTGTGTCTTTGGATCTAAAGTGAATCTCTTGTGGACAGCCTATAGTTGGATTCCTTTTTAAAAAAAATCCGTTATGCCAGCCTCTGTCTTTTGATTGGAGAATTTAATCCATTTACATTTAAAATAATTACCTATACAGCAGGGCTCCCTTCTGTTATTTTGCTATTTGTTTTCTACATGCCTGATAGCTGTTTTGTTCCTCATTTCCTGCATTAGTCTTTTTTTTTTTTACTTTTGGTCATGAGATGTTTTAATTCCCTTTTTCTTTCCCTTCATGTATCTTCTATAACTATTTTCTTTTTTTTTTTAATTTATTTATTATTATTATACTTTAAGTTGTAGGGTACATGTGCATAACGTGCAGGTTTGTTACATATGTATACTTGTGCCATGTTGGTGTGCTGCACCCATCAACTCGTCATTTACATCAGGTATAACTCCCAATGCAATCCCTCCCCCCTCCCCCCTCCCCCCTCCCCATGATAGGCCCCGGTGTGTGATGTTCCCCCTCCTGAGTCCAAGTGATCTCATTGTTCAGTTCCCACCTATGAGTGAGAACATGCGGTGTTTGGTTTTCTGTTCTTGTGATAGTTTGCTAAGAATGATGGTTTCCAGCTGCATCCATGTCCCTACAAAGGACACAAACTCATCCTTTTTGATGGCTGCATAGTATTCCATGGTGTATATGTGCCACATTTTCTTAATCCAGTCTGTCACTGATGGACATTTGGGTTGATTCCAAGTCTTTGCTATTGTGAATAGTGCTGCAATAAACATACGTGTGCATGTGTCTTTATAGCAGCATAATTTATTCTATAACTATTTTCTTTGTTGTTATCATGGGTATAACATTTAACATCCTAATGTTATAACACTCTAATTTGAATTTATACTAGTTTAATAACTACAAAAATTCTACTCATGTGCAGCTTTGTCCCCCTCAATAACTACTTTCAGTTATTGATGTCACAATGTTATATCTGTATGTATAATGTGTCCAGAAACATAGACTAATAACTGAGTTTTTTTGCATTGCTCTCTTAAATCATGTAGAAAACAAAAAGTGGAGTTACCAAATTACAATGATGCTAACTTTTAGACTAATAACCTTAAAAATTTGTCTCATATCATGTATAAAACAAATAGTGAAGTTTCAAACGAAAGTTACAATAATACTAGTTTTTATAATTGTCTATATTTGCCTTAACTAAGACCTTTATTTCCTCATATGGTTTCATGTTAACTTCTAGTGTCTTTTCATTTCAACCTGAAGAAATACCTTTACCATTTCTTGAACGGCAGGTCTAGTGGTAATGACCTTCCTCAGCTTTTGTTTATCTGGGGATGTGTTACTTTCTACCTCACATTTGAAGGACAGTTTGCTGTATGTAGAATTCTAGTTGATAGTTTCTCTTTTTCAGTACTTGAAATGTATCATCCTATACTGCTTTCTAGCCTCCAAAGTTTCTGATGAGAAATCTACTGATACCCTTATTGAGGAACGCTTGTATGTAATGCTTGCATCAGTCTTGCTGCTTTGAAGATTCTTTTTCTTTTTTGAGATGGAGTCTTGCTCTGTCACCCAAGCTGGAGTGCAGTGGCGCAATCTTGGCTCACTGCAACCTCCGCCTCCCGTGTAGCTCGGATTACAGGAGTGAGCCACCACACCCGACTAATTTTTGTATTTTTAGTAGAGACGGGGTTTCGCCATGTTGACCAGGCTGGTCTCAAACTTCTGACCTCCAGTGATCCACCCGCCTTGGCCTCCGAAAGTGCTGGGATGACAGGCATGAACCACCACGCCTGGCCTGAAGATTCTTTGTCTTTGTCTTTTGACAGTTTAATTATAGTATGTCTTGATACTGGCTTCTGATTTCATCCTATTCGCATCAGTTTAGCTTCTTGGATTTCTATATTCATGTCTTTCATCAAATTTCAGAAATGTTTGGCTGCCTTTTCTTTCTCTCTTCTCTTTCTGAGATTTTCATTACATACATGTTGGTCAGCTTAATGGTGTCCCACATGTCCCTTAGGCTGTATTCACTTTTTTTCCTGTCTTTTCTATTTTTCAGACTTAATAACTTCAATTTTCCTATCTTCAAGTTTTCTTATTCTTTCTCTGCCTTCTCAGATCTGCCTTTGAATCCCTGTAGTGAATTTTTCAATTCAGATATTGCACTTTTTAGCTCTGAACCACTTTTGAGATTTTTAAAAAATGCTTTCTATCCCTTTATTGATATTTCTTTGTTCATATACATTTAAAACATTTTTCTCCATGTTTTCCTTTAGTTTTTTGAGGATCTTTAAGACAGTTGTTTTAAAGCTTTTGATAAGTCCACCATCTGGTCTTCCTTAGGGACGTTTACTGTTGATTTATTTTTTCCCTTTGTATGGGCCATACTGTTTTATTTCTTTTTATGCCTTGTGATTTTTTGTTGCTGTTGTTGAAAACTGGAGATTTGAATCTTATAATGTGGAAAGTCTGGAAATCAGATTCTCCTTTCTCAGAGTTTGCTTTTCTTTCTTTTTTAAATTGGTATAGGCTCTCTCTGTGCCTGGGATCAGTAAGTTTAAGGTTTCTTATGTCTTTTCTTAGCTGGCACCTTTCTCTAAATATGTGTAATTACTTTCTAAATTGTCTTTTACATGTAGTTGCTTTTGAATGTCCTAGTCCTTAAATGTCTGACTCCCAAAAGGGGAAAAAGAGAAAACTGAAGAGGGGAAATGTGTTGGCTTTTTAAATCTTCTAGAAGTTGCCTCAGCCACAGGGGAAGGGGCTTACAGCAATGGTGGTGAGGTTGGCAACAATGGCTTCTCTTCTGTGTCTCCATCTTTGCTTTCGGAAGTAGCAATCAGTCATCAGAGCACAGATCTTCTATATCTGGAGGACAGACCCCTTATTGCCCATGCCTCTACAAGTCGTGTATAAGCTGCTGCTGGAACACATGTGTAACTGCCTGCCCTGGAGCTAGTGGGTGGGCAAGCTAGTAGGTTAAGAACTGAAATTGAACAAAATTAATTAACTGTCCAAGCCTTTGTCTGGATGTTGCAAGTCTTTGAATAGACTCCAGAGTTCCAGAATAGTTACATCAGCTAGTTTCTGTAGAAGATAATTTCTGCTACTTTTTACTCCACCATCTTCCTGGAATTCTCCTCTCCAGTCCTGATTTCTTTTCATTTTACCATTATTCCTTCAATTTATCTCACATTTTACAATAAACAGCATAACAACTTAGGCAGTAACTTCAACACTTTGTTCGGGAATCTAAGCTGGATCACCCAGTTCATTCAATGCATATCCTGCTTTCCATGTTACTGAAGGCAATAGTGTTGTTAAGCTTTCTACCATGACATAAAAAGGATCCCTCTTTTACCACCTTCTAATAACATGTTCCTGACTTCATTTTTTGCCCTTACTGGTTGCATCCTCAAAGTCCAGATTTCTATTAATAGTCTTTCAAGGCAACTTGAGCTTTCTTTAACAGAATCCTCAAAATGCTTTCATCCTCTGCCCATGTTTGGTTCCAAAGCCAAAGTAGCACCCCACTTCCAGGTACCAAAGTCTGTATTAGTTATCTCTTGCTGTGCAACAGATTGTCCCAAAGCTTAGTGGCTTCAAACAGAAAGCACTTATTATCTCACAGTTTCTGTGGACCAGGGATTGGGCATGGCTGAACTGGACTGTCAGGCTCAGAGTCTCTTATAAGGCTGTAATCAAAATGTCATTTGGGGCTGCAGTCACCTCAAGGCTCAACTGGGAGAGAATCCACTTCACAGAGCACCTCACAGTGGGGCAGTTGGTCCTTCTCAGAGTAAGTAAGGAAGAAAGAAGGAGAGTGAGTAAGACGGAAGCCAGAATTCTTTTGTAACTTAATCTCAGAAATGACATCTCTCTCCTTTTGCTATGTTCTGTTGGTTACAAGAGAGTTAGTAAGTCCAGCCCACACTCAAGGAGAGGGGATTATACAAAGACGTGAATACCAGGAAGCAGGGATTGGGGGCTATTTTAGAGGCTATTTACCATAGTGGGGTATACGTTTAAAACGATTATTATTAAAAAGCATTCCTTTCATTTTGAGTAACCCTTTTTGCCTTGAGTGCTTATTCCCTACAATACTTACCAATATGGTGTATGAGCAGAATTTGGATGTAGTGTATCAAGTGTTTGTTTTAATTTTTTAATGTAAGGTTGAGCTTGTTTCCTTTACTTGAAAGTCAGTAGTAAATCATTTTTTTCTGTGAAGGGTCTGTTCATATCTTTTGGGTACTTTTCTCTTGGGTTACTGGTTTTCAGATTATTTGCTTTTGTATTATATGAGGATAATATGCTCCTTGTCTTTCATATGTGTAGATAATATTTTTCACATTTGTCATTCATCTTTTGATTTTCTTCATGATGTTTGTGCCAACAAAATTTTTTTTCTATTATGATATTTTAAGTTCTAGGGTACATGTTACATACGCATACATGTGCCATGTTGGTGTGCTGCATCCATTAACTTGTCATTTACATTAGGTATATCTCCTAGGGCTATCACTCCCCCCTCCCCCAACCCCACAACAGGCCCTGGTGTGTGATGTTCCCCTTCCTGTGTCCAAGTGTTCACCCTGTGTCCATTGTTCAATTCCCACCTATGAGTGAGAACATGCGGTGTTTGGTTTTCTGTCCTTGCGATAGCTTGCTCAGAATGATGGTTTCCAGCTTCATCGATGTCCCTAAAAAGGACATGAACTCATCCCTTTTTATGACTGCATAGTATTCCATGGTGCTTGTGTGCCACATTTTCTTAATCCAGTCTGTCACTGATGGACATTTGGGTTGATTCCAAGTCTTTGCTATTGTGAATAGTGCCGCAATAAACATATGTGTGCATGTGTCTTTATAGCAGCATGATTTATAATCCTTTGGGTATATCCCCAGTAATGGGATGGCTGGGTCAAATCGTATTTCTAGTTCTAGATCCTTGAGGAATCGCCACACTGTCTTCCACAATGGGTGCCAAAAAATTTTTAAAAACTTTTCATTTAGTCACATTGATCAAGTATCTCTTCTATAGAGGAATTCTGTCCTTAAAAAAGAAATTTATCCATGTATTTCCTGCTAATTTATCTTTTATATCTTGCTATTGCCTTGTATAGGATAAATTTGAATCTCCTTATCCTGATCTTAATCTCATTCTTGCATAGCTCCTTTCCTTTCACTCTTTGTAGAAACTCTTTACTAGAGTCCTACTGAACTCACGATCCCCAGCATGCACACCTGTGTTTTTGTCTGACTCCTTCACATGCCTGTGTGAAGATACATAAAGGTAGAGTTTATGTTGGGGGAGCTTTTATAGGTCTAGAGCTTAGTTTGTTGAAGGAATAAATGAACTGAAATGATCAAAGAAGAGTAGTTCAAAAACAAAAGGAAAACATTGCCATTACACTGTTACTTGTTCTTCTAATTCTCACCCTTTCCAAGAAGATAACATAACTGTGATAGTTCAGTTTTATAACTATTTCACAATTTCACAACTGCCATAGTTGTCTGAGACAAAATGCTAAGTAGGTTTCTGTGCCAAAGAAAGCCAGCAGGTAAAGAATTTATGTCCCATTCTGCCTGGTAGCTAAGTGTACCCAAGTGATTAGGTTCTGGATAATGGGATATGAGAAGTAATAAGTAAAACTTAACACCTTCAAGATGGAAGGAGTGTGCCCTCCCCTCACTTTTCTCCCTACATGGGAATGTGGGCATGGGAACTGGAGAAGCAATCCTAGACTACAAAATGTAAGCTATGTGTTGAAAATCAGAAAGCAAAAGGATAGGAGTTCCGTTACCAGAAATGATGGTGTCATCTTTTCAGTCCCATGCTGCTAATGCTCAGATTGTTACATGAGACAAAAATCAACGACTCTCTTGTTTAAGCCGTTAATATTTTGGCCTTTGTTACAGAAGTCAAATCTATATGCTAACTTATATAGTGCCTTTAGGTATTGCATCCCACCTCTGGGATCATTCCCTGCTAATCCCTTGTGACAAGTTTGTATCAGGCAGCTAGGAAATTGGAAGCATGGGAGGTTTGGATCAAGAAAATGATAAGAATATTATAAAATTGAAGAAAGAAGAGGAGGAGGGTGAGGGAATGTGAGATGAATGTCAGCTGAGGTCATCATTGCATAGCCACTTGTGATGGGAACTGAAGCGTGCTCCATGACCATGATGAAGAGTCACTCAGGAACCTTTTCAGGATCAGACAGGGAAACATGGAAAATGAACCTCTCAGAAGTAGAAAATGAAAGGAGAATGATATAAAGTAATAAAAGGAAACACACAGTAAAAGAGCAGGCTAGCCTCTACTTTGCAGCAGTAATGTAATGAGTCCTAAACTCTGTGATTGTTAAAATTAAACAGTAAAAAAAAAAAAAAAAAAAAAAATACCAGGGCAGAGGGGAAAGGGCAAAAGATACAATCCTGGCAAAATGGACCCTGGGCTCTTATTTCAGACACTTGGTTTCCGTTAATCTCTCATCCCTGTAGATTCTTATGGTGCCTCATGCCTCTCCTTAACCTTGTCCTGAGCTGGTATGTAAATTAAACCCCCAGTTTTAATTTTTATAATATTAAGGAGGGGGAACAAAGATACTAAAAGTTGAAGATGGAGCCAGATTCCACAGGATCCACATAAGTAGTAGTAGCATGCCCCAAATAGGTAATAGGGACAAGAGAAAGAACCACGATAAAACCAGATTTTATTTCCTTCTTTGAATCCCTACCTTCTCTTTCCCATTTCCAAAATACGCATATACAGGTCATGTTAAGAAAACCCTTTCCAGTTGGCCTTTTTCCAAGACAGGGTGCAGCTGGGCCGAAGGGCCACATGTTGAAGTTATTAATATGCCTATGCCCTTCTCCCCCACTGAGTTCACTGATCAAAGGCTCTGCCAGGGCAGCAGTGGATAGCCTCGCATAATGGGAACTGAAATTTTACTTAAGAAACCAGCTTTGCCAAAACACACTACCTTTTTAAGTGAAACATTCCATGCACATATTAACCTGATTACAGAAAGGAAGGGAGATCTTTTTTCCTTCTGTACCCTGCTAATAATTTTCTGTCAAGTCTGATTTGGCTTTAGCTGCACTCCAAGTTCTTGTGATGTGCCCCGTTCACCAGTAAACTAAAAACAGAAGGTGCTGCATAAACTCTGAGACAGGATACTCTGTCCATGAATACAGACGCTGCAGAATTCAGTTCCCTGCCAACATGGAAGGCCGGTGACTTTTCCAGTCTCTGACAACCAGCAGCCTGCCTCTGATTCACACAGTCAGTGATGGAAACATATGGAGAAAATGGTGGAAATAATTAAGGGTTCTTGGAGTTAGCAGAAGCATTGACTCATTACACGGGGCCCCTGCCTCAAAAGGGAGTAAACCATTGTGCTTATTAGAGAAAAGAATGAATGGTAACAAAGCATTTTAAAGTCCCAATCAGTTCCAGCCCCAGATTGAAGGGCTGGTTAGGTAAGAAAAAGGGAAACAACCCAGATTTAAAGGAAGCGATATCATTTTGCTCTGCTCGATAAATAGAAAAAAAGTAGTTTGTGGTTTATTTTACTATATCCCAGGATAATCTTGTTCCTGCACAGTTGACAAAATTTTGTTCTCAGATATGATATCAAAGATCTAGATATTATGCAGTTGCCTAAATAGAGGGCTAGTCCATGAAGAGTCTGAATAAAATTGTCGCTTCTCTTTCAGATGTGTCACAGGGCAGTCCTTGTTAGAGGATAGTGAGATGTGTTGAATGGTGTCTTTGGGAGCCTCAAGCACAGATTGTAAACTCTGTTTCAAGTTTTACAATGTCTCAGATTCAAATCTTCTTTGCCTGCAATGATAAACAGAGACACAGCCTTCTCTGAAAACAAATATATGTCATAAGGATGTCCTCCACTTCTCCAGTCCTCATCCTGCACAACCTATAAGGTGCTGAGCAATTGATAAATCCTAGAAAAGTCCTGAAATGCTTCAAGCAAACAAAAGGTAAACAAAAGGCAGCAACAGTCCAAGTCAGTCATTTCTAGGCATTTGCTTGAGGCCAGGAGTCTGAGACTGGCCTGGGCAACACAGCAAGACTCTGTCTCCTAAGTAAATAAATAAATAAATAAATAAGCAAGCAGGGTATCGTGGTGGTACCTATAGTTCTAGCTACTCAGAAGGCTGAAGCGGGAGGATCGCTTAAGCCTAGGAGATCGAGGTTGCAGTGAGCTGTGATTGCTCCACCGCACTCCAACCTGGGTGACAGAGCGAGACCTTGTCTCTAAACACACACACACACGTGTGTGTGCAGAATTTGAGGTTTTTATCTGAAGAAAGGGGACTGTTAGGTAGATATTGGTAGCAAAACTGTCACATAATTAGATATGATATTTCATTCTTAGAACATCTGATGGCCTGGGTTTTTCTTTTTAAAAACATATTTTCTCTCATTATAAGAGCTATCACATTAATACAGAGTGGATGTCATAATTTCTCAAAGTTATGGTAGAGAAGACAAGAACAAGGTGGTTACTTACAAAAACACACTTGGCTTTTGAATCTTGCTTATCTGTAGAGGGAGAATGACCACTGATAGAATTCACGACTACATGAGCCAAGAATCTGTGATGATTCACTCTTTCATGGCGTTTAATAAAGAGCATGGCTTTAAAGTGCTGAGTCCAAACCTAAAATTGAATAAATTAGTCTGATCTTGAGTGCTTACCTTTATAGAGTTTAGTCGTGCTGGTTATATTTAGATATCAAAATGTAGGAAATAGTATGTAAATTCCTGCTAGGAAATCACCATTTCTTGTATGTTAATATAGCCAGTCTTTATATCAAATGGAACTTTAAACTAAATAAAAACAAAACACCAAACTATGACATAGATCATTCTTGAAAAAGAAATTTCAGAAGTGAGGTTTCCGAAAATATTTCATTTCCTTCAGTAAATGTCCTTCATTTATCTTTATCATACTATGTTATGGTGTGTTTTACCAAAGAACATTTCAGCAGGTGAAGAAGAAGAAGAAGAAGAAGAAAAAAAAAAAAAAAAAAAAGGTTTGAGCAGCATGACTACCCTCCTTGAGCTTTTGACTACGGAAATTCATAGAAGAGGAAAAGATGTCCTGTGGTTCCCTCAGTGTATTATAAGGAAGGGCATTTATAATCAGTCATTGGAAGTGGGATCTTAACCCACCCCCATTCCCCCCATACACAAGGGTGGGAGGAAGGGAGAGAGAAAGGAAAGCAAGCGAGCACGCCTGAGGAGTGTGCACATGTAGTCCTCATTCAAAAAAGGATTTGAGACAGCAAGCTGAGGATGAAGCAAGAGAATAGAACAGGATGACCTAGTGGTGGAAACAAAAGTTGTACATAATGGGCCTTTAGGAAAGGGGATTAAGTGAAGTATTCTCAGCTGAATCAGTTGTTAACTATTGCATAGAATTTTCTTTCTTTCATATTTCTAACATTAAAACATTACTAAAATTTTACTACTTTGCTAAACACATTACTAAATAGGAGCTTCATTCTGATTGTCTCAATTTTTCCTCCTGTGAGTACTGCCATCTAGAAAAGCTTTTGTGAGTACTTAAAAAGCCCACAGTGATTCACTTACAGCAATCCAAAACAACAAGAAGTAATTTTTAGAGAACTCTTAGGACTGTTTTTTTGTTGTTGTTGTTGTTTATTTTTTGAGACAGGGTCTTGCTGTATCACTCATGCTGGAGTGCAGTGGCACGTTCATAGCTCACTGCAACCTCAAACTCCTGGCCTCAAGCCATCCTCTTATCTCAGCCTCTTGAGTAGCTGGGACTACTTTCAGACACCACCACGCCCAGCTAATTTTAAAATTTTCTGTAGAGATAGGGTCTCACTATGTTATCGAGGCTGGTCTTGAACTCCTGTCTCAAGCAATCCTCCCTCCTTGGGTTCCCAAAGCACTGGGATTATAGGCATGAGCCGCAGTGCCATAAGACTGTTTGGGCCAACTACCTCATGATTCTGGACATTTGCTTTAGTAGGTTTGCTTTGCCATTATATTTAAGTGATATGAATGGGAGTAAATCTCCAGGTTTCTGGGAGAGAAATGGAGAAATGCCTTTATCTCCAATAAACATCAAGATGAAACCCAAAGTAGATCAATGGCTACTTTTAAGCCTTGTCAAATAACCTGTTGGGTTTTGTTGTTCCCAAGTAACTTCATCACTAGTGTATAAAACTTTACTATGGCATCACTGTACCAAACCAGGTAAAATCAGGGATGTAACCAGCTACAAAAGAGCCCAAGGCAATAAGCTGTGGTGTCAGGAAACAACATTTATATTTAAATCTCTTCTTCACTAAAATAAACCTGAGATGGACCAGTTTTCTTGGCCCACTGTAATATTAGGCACATCTGGCATGACATGTAATTCTTGTTTTGTTATTTTTGAAATAACATTTAAAACACATTTTGTAAAAGTAATATACTTGGTATAAAGTTCAAACAGTAAAAAGGGAATACAATAAAAATTAAGTCTCTCTCCCATCCCTAATGCTCTCAATTCCTCAAAAGTGACAGTTGTTACTTGTGAGTCCATCATATACTCAGTATATGTGCTTGCTTGCACGAGCATGCTCTCTCATATACTCCTGCATAGATACAGTATATATACATATAAAATAAATGTTATTTATTCCTTTATACAAATGTTAGCATACTGTGTAACTTGTTCTGCATCCATGTTGTATTTTTTAAAATCCTTTTATTGTAGAAAATACACAAATATAGAAAAGGGCTTAAGACTTAAATGTACCATTAACAATGTACTTTGAAGAGCAGCAGCTTTGAATTTCAAGTCCAATTTGTCAGTTTTCCTTCTGTGATACTTTCTGTGACTAAGCCAAGAATCTCTGATAACCTAAGGTCACAAAGATTTTCTTCTACCTTTTTTCCTTATCCATGTATGAAAAAAATATGAAACTGGACCCCTATGTAGCATGACTTTAAGGCAGACTATACACCCAAAATCCCTTTTAGCAAAATAATAAAGTTTTTAGAAGATAATATAGAAGAACGTTTTCATGACCTTGGGGCAAGGGGGATTTCTTTTTTAAAGAAAATTATTTATGAGGCCTGGCATAGTGGCTCACGCCTGTAATCCCAGCACTTTAGGAGGCCAAGGCAGGCAGATCACCTGAGGTTGGGAGTTTGGGACCAGCATGGCCAACATGGTAAAACCCTGTCTCTACTAAAAATACAAAATATTAGCCAGGCATAGTGGTATATGCCTGTAGTCCCAGCTACTTGGAAGGCTGAGGCACCAGAATTGCTTGACCCGGGAGATGGAGACTGCAGTGAGCCGAGATCATACCATTGCATTCCAGCCTGGGTGACAGCGTAAGACTCTTGTCTCAAAAAAAAATCATTTATGAGAACAGGAAGTGCTGATAAATCTGGCTATGCTAAGAACTTCTTCAGCATATCAAAAGGCATTACAAAGAATACAGAATGCAAGCCACAGAGTAAGAGTTACATATCTGAAAATATACGTTCATACGAAGATCTAAACATGGATGTTTATAACAACTTTATTAAAAATTGCCCCAAACTGGAAATAACCCAAATATTCATATTCTGATGAACTGATAGTTAAATCATAGCATAGCCATACAATGAAACACTATTTTGCAATAAGAAGGAGCTACTGATACATGTAACAACATAGATGAATCTCCAAAGTCTTATGGTTAGTGAGAAAAGCCAGACACAAAAGTCTACATACTAGAAGGCTACATACTATATACTTCTGTTTATATTATATCCTATAAGAGGTATAGCTATGGGGAAAGAACACAGATTAGTAGTTGCCTGGGTTGGGGATTGGAAGAGCATTAACAACAAAGGAGGGAACATTTTGATGGTAATGGAAACAATTTAGTATTTATTTTTATATTTGGTGATTACACACTAATATATGTGTGATTACACACACACATATTTGTCGAAACTCATAGAACTGTGTACCTGAAAAGGATGATTTTTTTCTGTATGTTGATTATACCTAAATAAATCTGACTCAAGCAAGTAAAAACAGTAGTACTCAAGGATTTTTTTGTTGTTAAAAACAGTAGAGTTTGAAGTTTGGCTAATGGATATATTCTATTTTGCTAATGAATTTTTGAAAATTAAAATATATTTACCTTTTTTCTGAATGTTGTTTTCCCCTCTATGGCAAAAATGCCTTCTCAATTTATTGACCATGTATTGAACTCATGGAATATTCGCCTCTCATTTGCCTTGTAATTTTGAGTATTAAATACAAATTCGTAAATGCCTAAGACTTAAAACCATCATTATTTACATATAAAGGCTAATGATAATAATTATCCTCACTTCCTGGACAAAACAATAACTTTAAAAGATTTTTAACTCTATTTACCCTCTCCTAACCTAAATGCTAATGTCGTGTATTTTATTTCTATATAGTTTTTTCAAGCTACACAGTTATTGTTTCATACTATATGTATTCATTTAGATTTGCCTATGTACAGTTTCAATATTTTTTAAATGTTCATGTCTTTTTTGTATCAGATCTTCTGCCTAGGATCATTTTCCTTCTAATTGAAGTACATTCTTTAATCAGTCTACAAGTGGCAAACTCTGTTTTTGTTCATTTGAAAATGTGTTTATTTTGCCTTTATTCTAAAATTATCCTTTTCTGGGTATAGGATTCTATGTTGGTAGTTATTTTATTAGAGCAAATTGAAGATAATATTCCACTGTCCTCTGGCTTCCATTGTTTGTGTTACATAACCAATTGACTGTCTAAAAGCTATTCCTTTGAAGATAACAAGTCTGCTTTCTATGCCTACTTTGGCCTTAGTTTTATGCATCTTCACTCTGATATGTATAATTCTTTTCTTTTTTGTAATCTTTTTTTTTTTTTTTAGATGGAGTCTTGCTCTGTTGCCCAGGCTGGAGTACAGTGGCAAGATCTCAGCTCACTGCAACCTCCACCCCCTAGGTTCTCCTGCCTCAGTTTCTTAGTAGCTGGGATTACAGGCATGTGCTACCATGCCTGGCTAATTTCTGTATTTTTAGTAGAGACAGGGTTTTGCCATGTTGGCCAGGCTGGTCTCGAACTCCTGATCTCAAGTGATCCACCTGCTTCAGCCTCGCAAAGTACTGGAATTACAGGCACGAGCCACTGTGCCTGGCCTATATAATTATTTTCTTCCCTTTTCTTCTCTACTTTCCATTTTTGAATCTCTGGATTTGTGTCTTTCAATATTACTAGAAAATTCCTAGCTGTTATCTCTTCAAATACTGGCTTTTTACCATTGTCTTTCTCTTCTCCATCTGGGACACTGACTGAATATATGTCAGGCCTTCTCACCATGTGCTTTGTATCTCTTACCCTTTCAGCTGTATTTTCTTTTTCTGTGTTCTGCATTTTAGGTAAATTCTTCTGTTTTCTGATTCATTAATTATTTAACTATGCCCAGTCTGCTGTTAAATTCATTGAGTCCTTAATTTTAGTTATTTTATTTTTGTCATTTGAAGTTACTTTCTTGTCCAGTGACTACATCCCCAAGCTCTTTTTAAAATTTCTTCAAGTATATTCAGCATAGTCATTTCATTCTCTGCCTTTGATCATTTGAACAGCTAAGTCATTAAGGCTCTATTTCTGTTGTCTCCTGTTTCTCACTCATGGAGTCTAATTTCTTTGTGTTTTATTTATCTTTGTGAGCTGATACTGAGAGGTGAAGCCAGCTGGACTTCCTGGGTCGAGTGGGGATTTGGAGAACTTTTCCGCCTAGCTAAAGGATTGTAAATGCACCAATCAGTGCTCTGTGTCTAGCTAAAGAATTGTAAACACACCAGTCAGCACTCTATCTAGCTAAAGGATTGTAAACGCACCAATCAGCACTCTAAAAATGCACCAGTCAGCGCTCTGTGTCCAACTAAAGGATTGTAAATGCACCAATCGCACTCTATAAAAATGCACCAGTCGGCACTCTGTGTCTAGCTAAAGGATTGTAAACGCACCAATCAGCACTCTGTAAAATGGACCAATCAGCGCTCTGTAAAATGGACCAATCAGCAGGACGTGGGTGGGGCCAAATAAGGGAATAAAAGCTGGCCACCTGAGCCAGCAGCGGCAACCCGCTTGGGTCCCCTTCCATGCTGTGGGAGCTTTGTTCTTTAGCTCTTCACAATAAATCTTTCTGCTGCTCACCCTTTGGGTCCGCACTACCTTTATGAGCTGTAACACTCACCGCAAGGGTCTGTGGCTTCATTCGTGAAGTCAGTGAGACCACAAACCCACCAGGAGGAACAAAGAACTCTGGACGCGCCACCTATAAGAGCTGTAACACTCACTGTGAAGGTCTGTGGCTTCATTCCTGAAGTCAGCGAGACCACGAACCCACTGGAAGGAGGAAACTCCAGACACATCTGAACAGCTGAAGGAACAAATTCCAGACACACCATCTTTAAGAACTGTAACACTCACCATAAGGGTCCATGGCTTCATTCTTGAAGTCAGCGAGACCAAGAACCCACTGGAAGGAATAAATTACAGACATAATACTGTGTTTGAAAATTATTTGTAGAGATAATTTTAGGTATATAATGAATGTACTTTCTTCTACTGAAGCTTTATATTTGCTGTGTCAGGTAACTGTGGCTACTATCAGTCCAGAAAACCAACTTTAAATCTTGCGATTCCATGGATTTCCTAGTGAATTTGAACGCAGACTGTCAATCTGGATGAGGCCTGTTGTATTTATGGATTACCCCTTGAGGCTACCTCAAGGTTGTAGCCTCTTTTGGTCCTAGTTTATAGTGTAAGGTGTCTCCTGTTAGAATCCTCTTTTGTAGGGGCCCTGGACTTTAATTTTCATACTCCTTTTTCCTTTAAATGATGCTTTCTTAATATTATGAAATGTCTAGTCATGATCAAATTTCTATTGTCTTAAATATCATAACTTTAAAAAATATACAGTTTGAATCAGGATCCAATTACATTTATATTGCCATTGTTTTTAAAAATATAGTTTTTAGGTATATTTTAATGCATAAGCTTTTTCCTTCCAATGTCCTCACTCTCCTTGCAATTTATTTGAAGAAGAAATCTCTTTGTTTAATATAGAGACTTTCCCACAGTCTGCTTTTGGTTTATTGTGTCCCTGTGCTGTAGTTTAATGTGTTCCTCTATTCTTTATATAGCTTTTGTATTAGTTTTCTAGGGCTGCCAAAACAAATACCATAGGCTGGAAGAATTAACGGAAGTTTATTTCTTCACAATTCTGGAAGCTGGAAGTCCACACTCAAGATGTTGGCCCTTCTGAAGGCCTTTCTTCTTGGCTTGTAGATGGCTGTCATCTTGTGATGTCTTCATGTGGTCTTACCCCTGGGCCTGTGTCCTTATCTCTTCTTCTTATAAGTCATGTTGGATTAGGGCCCGCTTCAATAAGCTCATTTAACTTTACCTATTTAAATACCCTAGCTCCAAATACAGTCACATTCCTAGGACTTCAATATATGAATCTGGGAGTGAGGGGAGACACAATTCAGCCTGTAACACCTTAGGAATTGATAGTTGGATTTAGAGACAGGATCAGGCTGGAGTACAGTGGCCCAATCATGGCTCACTGTAGCCTTGACCCCACCTCCCCAAGGCTCAAATGATCGTCCCACCTTAGCCTCCCAAGTAGCTTGGACTTCAAATGCATGCCACCATTCCTGGCTAAAAAAAAAAAAAAAAAAAAAAAAAAAAAAATTGGTTGAGACAAGGCCTTGCTATGTGGTCCAGACTGGTCTGAAACTCCTGGGCTCAAGCAGTCATCCCACCTTGGCCTCCCAAAGTGCTGAGATTACAGGTATGAGCCACTATGCCTGACTAATGTTATATTTTTCCATAGATAGTGACATGATGTTTGATTGCTGCTTTTTTATAACATTGTGTGTAGAACAGTAGAGAGTAAGGTAAATAGTATTTATGCCCAGATAGGGACATGCTTTTTGTTTGTTGGGGGATTGAGTCAATAAGTCAAGAAGAGTAACCTCAGTATACCATACACTTCAAATCCTCTAATTGTGGGCTGCTGTTGCCATGTGTTTTGGGTGGAGGCTTGGGTATCATACAGTGGGTTTTTCTCACTCAGTGTTAGGTTCATGGTAGGAGTAGGAAGGGGGTATTCTTGGTGATCCAGATCTAGCGTCCATCATAGGCAGGCCCTGGCAAAAGCACTTGGCAGTGGGCTTTCTCCATGTTCCTGCTCCTTCTCCCCATAGCAGCAAACGCTACTCTGAGTTGTTGGTGTTGGGCAAGAGTTTTCCCAAAAGGACTTTCTCTGTGTTCCTGCTCCTCCTCCCCATAGCAGCAAACTCTACTCTGAGTCGTTGGTGTTGGGCAAGAGTTTTCTGCTTCTCCCTTAGTGGTAGCAGATACCTGATGGATATTGGTGTAGGATCCTGTACCCAAGACCTTTTCCTGCTCCTGCCTCTGCCCCAGGGATGTAGGGTTTTTTTCCTTCTACTCTTTTTTCTCGCCACGAAGTGTCTTTTGCCCATGTCCATGGGGCAGTAGGGTTAGCTATTCCTTCCTCCAGTGCTTTTGCTTTGTAAGGGAGAAGGTCCTGTGAAACAGGCTGTGCTTAATGCTTGTTTCCTAACATTAGCTGATCACCTCCAGTAGGCCTGGTAGAGGCCCATGGAAAAGAGTAGCAAGTGAATGCTGAACTCACTTATCTATGTCTATCCCCACCCTCATCCCAGGTATTCCATACTGAACTAGCCTTCAGTTGGTCATTAATATTTTGTCACATTTGTACTTTATTTCTCCTTATAGGCTGTTAGAGTGGCCCTTTCTCCTATGCTGTGCTAAAGGTAAGGTAGTTGTGAGTCTTCTTTCTTCCTGAAGGGGCTTGCTCCTTTTTGGAATTCAGTTTTCTTCATTGTTATCTAACCTCAGCTCTCTGATGGATGCAGGAAAAATGATAATTTTGTAGATTTTTCTAATTCTGATGCTGTTCTTTTATATCTTTTATCTTTTAAAACTTTTTCATTGGCTCATTTTGAAATGTTTGGCTACATAACTTACCTATTTTATGGGCATGTCTTTTCTTTCATTAACTGCAGGAAGGTTATTCTGCTCTTTACCATTTTTTCTTATAATAAATTTTTATGGAATTCAACCACAGTCCTTTTCTGTTGATCATTTTCATGTGTAACTAGTTTTCTGAATTTTAGGAGAAACAGATAGGTTGGGATAACTTTTTTAGCTTCACAGCTCCAGTGGTCCTTCTAGCTTTATGTTGTTTTCATGAAGCATTCAAGAACATGGCCTCATTCTCCAAGGATTCTTGGTCTCTTCCCCTCCCTTTATCTTCAGTCCCTCTTGCCCCTGTCTTGCTCAGTTTGAATTCTCTTGCCTGTAGTTTCTTCTTACTGTGGGTTTTGTCCTAAAAGGGAACTCAGTTTCATCCCTTTCAGATCTTACCAGAGACCCCTTGCCTTGCCCACAGCCCCCTATCCACACAATTGGAGTATAAAAAACTCTTGTAGCTTTTCAGACCATGTAGCTCCACTAAATGGAGCTCAAGAAGTCTGCATCTGTCTTTTCTGTACTCAATTTTTTTCTATTGCATTTATGCATGACATGGAAATTTCATTGGTGTGAGATTTTACAGATAGAAAAATCAAAACATTTTTCATGTGGCCGAGCACAGTAACCTCAGCACTTTGGGAGGCTGAGGCAAGAGGGTTGCCTGAGACCAGGAGTTTGAGACAAGCCTGGGCAACATAGTGAGACCATGTCTCTATTTAAAAAAAAAAAAAAAAAAAAAATCCATGTATCTTTCCTTTCCCCTAATCTACCAGCTAGTAAAGACTGAAGGCAGATTTCAGACTTCATAATTATCTAACTGTCTATTAGGGTGATATTCTGGTATTTTTTCTAGGTTTAGGGTAAGGCCTAGCTTTCAAATATTCTACAGACATTTCCATTTTAATTAGAAAAACATAACCATGTAACTCTTTTCCGATAGTATTTAACACCACCCTTCAACTTGGGGACCGCTATAAAGGATTTTGTCTGGTACTTCCAAATATCTAGACTGTTTTTTATTGTAATCATTTTCTCCCTTAAAAATAAAATATTTACCTAGAATAATCTAAATAAAATGTTTACCTAGCATAGTTTTTAATCTGTCCAATTTAATTTTTAAATTGATTTTGATTCTCCATTACTTCTCTCCTTACTGAAAAATGTCTCTCTCCTTCTACTTTACAGAGGGTTTGGGGACTAAATATATTTTTAACCATTCCATCCTAAATTATATAATTTAATATATACCCATTCATTCACTTAAGACCTTTTCCCCCTTAGCATAAAGGTGAGAGTGAATACCCTGTATTTCATTCATTCTTTAATTTACTCAGTTACATGAACATTCAATGTAAACGCAGTTTATCAGACTACCTAAGGATAAGACACATACATGAAGCACTGCCAAACAAGGTATTTCATGTGCCACTGTAAGGTATCAGAAAAAGGACTGAGCAGATATGATGAGAGTAAATGTCGTGGAATAAATGACATTAGATAAGCCTGTAAAAGTAGAGGGGAAAGTACAGGGCATGTTTGGAAGGTAGGCTGGTTTTGGTGGAACAGATTATCCACAGATAAGTATAGTGAGAAACGTAGCCTGGAACAAATACTGAGTTATGAAAGCAGGTAATGAGTTAACACTTTAAGAATTTCAGTTATCATGGACGTATTATATGCCCAGTTTAAGTGGGAACTAAGTTTTGCAAAATAAATAAACATACAGAAGACATTATTTAGGTTTAGCCAAAATGACTAGCCTCTGCTGGGGTCTAACTTTTCTCACTCCCTTCTATTACTCAGTGCAGTGAATTCATGTCAGAGTGAGAGCTATACTTTCAAATCAGTGGATTTCTTTGAGCCATATTTGGTTAGCCTGTACAATTATCTGTGTGAAGGAAGACATTGAAATTTTTTTTTTTTTAAAAAGACTATAATAACTTTATGAATAGTGGTAACTCTTGTAGTTAAGGGGAAAGAGCTAATATATTGTTTTAGGGTCAGTCATACATCTGCTCCCTCATATTTCTGGGCCGTCTTACAACTTCAAAACCTAAGAGATGGTTTTCCCACTCTATGTGGCATTATGGCAAACCAAAAAAGGTGGCTAGAAGAATTCATATGTTTGCCTATCTTTCTTCCACTTCTGATCATGGTAAGCAAAAGGATGAATTAGTTGCAACCTTAATCTTAAGAGGTCAATCAGCACCTTATGTCCAGAGAAGTCTGCTGGGGACTTCAGGTTCCTGTGTTCAAACCTTTTGGGAAATTTCATAAGTGTTGGCAGCACTTTGGAAAGGTATGCAGGACTCTTACCACATATATCTAAAAAATAAATTTGAGTTCAGCTTCTAGCATAGATGGAATAATAGAGACCAGATGTGCCCTCCCAGCTGAAACAACAACAACAAAAAATACAGAACAAAATATATGAAAGAATGGTTTTCAAGGTACTAGATATCACACAGTGAAGGACCGTGATCCCAGAGAGATGAGAAACAAACAAGGTGAGCCCTATGATTATCCCACCTTATTGCCTTGAAAGAGTTTCCAGACCACAGCACAGGGTGAGGAACCTGAGTGAAGCCCAGCTGATTCCCTGAGTTGAAGAGATAGCTGAGTCTAGGGAGACCAAAGCAGCTAGAATTATTAGGACAAAGTGCCACAGGAAAGAGATAACCTGGAGATCTTCATGGGGTCCTTCATAAGTATTCAGAAAAGTACCAATTACTTTTGGCCCTGGAAAGAACCAGCCGAAAGCAAAAAAGGGAACAGTACTTGATGCTCATACAAGATGGGGAACAGTTCATGGGACATGAGTAGAGCATCAGCATGATCATTCTTTAGTAGTGGTGGATAATTAGCTCTAGAGTAAATAGTGCTCTGGTCCTGCTCAAAACAAAAACAAGACCCAAAGGGATCACAGTATTTCCAAATAAGTGCATCCCAGAACAAAGCTTAAGGAAATTTATAGGAATACAGAAATATCCAGGACCCAGCAAGGTAAAATTTACAATGTCTAGTAGCCAATCAAAGATCGGCAGGCATACAAACAGGCAGAAAAAGAATAGCCTTAATGAGAACCATCAACTGAAACTGATCCAGAACTTACACAGATGTTAGAATTAGCAGAGGATGATGGTAAACAATTATTGTAACTGTTTTTTCATATGTTCAAAATTTGAGGAGAGGCATGAAAGATATTTTGAAAGACCCAAATTAAACTTCTAAAGATAAAAGCTTTAATATCGAGGTGAAAAAATACACTGGATGGGATTAATGGCAGATTAGAAGAAAATATTAGTGGATCTGAAGGCCTAGCATTGGAAACTATCCAAAAGGAAACACACAGAGAAAAGAGTAAGCAAACAAAACAAGAAAGCAAACAAATGAGAAACTTAGAGCATCAGTAAGTAAGGGGTTAACTTCAAGTGGCCTAATACCTATATAATTGGCATCCCTGTGGGGGCAGGGTGGGGGTGGTAGCAGGGAAAGTGAAGGGAGAAGGGGCAGGCAAAATGTGTTTGAAGAAATAAAGGCTGAAAACCTTCCAATTTGGATGAAAAGTAATTCCCCACAGATCCAAGAACTCAACAAACCATAAGCACAAGAAATGTGAATGAAACTACACCAAAGCACATCATAATGAAATTGTGATGTGATAAAATCAGTGATAAAGAGAAAATTAAAAGCAACTAGAGAAAAAAATACATAAAAAATAAGGATGACAGCAGATTTGTTATTGGAAACCATGCAAATGAGGCACCAGTGGAGCATTACCTTTAAAGTACTCAAAGAAAAAGAAAAAAAAGATAAATTAAGCTGAATACAAATCACACTTTGCTAACTATTCAAACAGTGTCAAACTTACAACCATGTAACAAATGAAGACACTGTATGATAATGTCCTATCTAGAGAGGTAGTATGACAAAGCTACATTTATGGGTTGTTATCCTCAGAGAAAAAGAAAAATCACCCACCAGTCATTCTCTAATAAAGAGGCCTCTACTAGCCCTCTGATATCAATATTGGCAACTTTATTTCTAAGGCCATCATTGTTCTGATTAAAAATAGACAAAGTTCTCATATAGGGCAATAGCCTCCTAAAGCCTATATCCTAAAACCTGATGAGTTTTTATCTGCAGAGGCTATTGTAGAAACACTCTAAGTCTTTTCTCTGTGCTGATTTAGTTTTTACCCATTTTTTCCCCATGCATCTTTTAAATATTTACTTTGCAGCTTACTCTAATAATAGTATTTTTAAAACCTCTTCCTGGGTCTAGGGGTGAAGAGATCCTCTTGCTGCATTCTTTTGCGTGTATTCCCCTTTCAATTTTGTTTCACCTACAATTCATGCGGAGTCTCATTTCAGATGCTACACCTCTCAACCTGCACATCTGAACCACCTCAAATCAGGCAGTGGGCAAACTGTCACAGGGTATTCTATTTTCCCTATTCTGTAACCCTGTACATCTAAGTGGCTCATCTTTCAAGGCATGGTGAAACAGACATATATAGTCTTGGAAACAAAAGCAAACTACAAGCCATCTTTTCCTCATGTCCAAATTAATTACTACATGGTGGGCACTGAAATACTATAATCCAAACTCCTATACCATACTCCTGTACAACTCCTAAGCAGAAACCTCCTAAAGGATCTCTGCACCCTCTGAGATATGTACAGACAGGAAAATATCAGAAATAAATGATGACAGAGGCTTGATGGCACTTAACTTTACAGCTGCAGTTCCCAAACCTCTGTGAAGGAAAGCCAGGGTTAGAAAGCAGCAGTTCCAAGGGGTCTACAGAAAGGAGACATGGAGAGGTCATAATGACTGATAGTAACAACTAATTTTTAGCACTTAGTATGTACCAGGCAGTGTCCTAAGCATTTTACGTATATTAATTTAAAATTCACAACAACCCTATGAAGCAGGTACCGTTACCCTCATTTCACAGTGGGAATAAAGAACTCAATCAAGGTCACCATGATGGAGCCAGAATTTGAACCCTATGAATCTGACTCTGGAGCCCCCACTCTCACTCTTCTGTAGTCTCTCAAGAAATAGTGTGATGGGGGAAGAGCACTGGATGAAGGCTAAACACCTGGTTAGTGCCTTCTCATTACCTCACTGTCCTGAATACTGGGGATAAATGTCACCCACCTTGTCTACCTTACAGAACATTTCAGGAACAAATAAGAAGTATGTAATTTTACAAAATATTTTTACAAGTGTTATGCAAATATAAGGCATACACAGGAATTAAAAGAGCAGCAATGTGTGAGGGGGCTTAGGAGAGTATTGAGTAGGAAGGCAAGGAAGAATGATGTTAAAAAAAAATAAAAGCTGTGAACATTGCAGAGGTAGAGAATAGCCACCGATGCCTTTCTCCATTGTTACTATTAGTTGCTTCTCAGCACTCACTTCTCAGGCCAAGGGATCTTGGCCCAAAAGTAAAACAGTTCATCTGAGATTTTTCATTCCCATGTTAATAAGGGATTGAAAAGTTGAATTAAATAGCCTCTTTGTTCATCTCTTCTACATAGAATAAGAAGTGAACATATATAAAGGATCAAAAGCAAATTTATTTATGTTGCTTATAATTTTAAAAGTCAAGAAGACAGATTCAGAGGAACCCAAGCTTACTGACTAGGACATCCTAAAAACAGGAAGTTTAAAAAAAGAATGCCTCTAGTTTAAAAAAAGAATGAAACAGGAAGGAGGGAAGGAAAATACCGACCTTCATCATGAAGACAGGAATGGAAAGCTGCTTCTACCTTACTGTTTCTGAGAGCACTGATTTCTTTGCAAGTTTTTCCAGAACCTTGGCTGTTTCATCCCCAGCAGTAATGTACAGAGGCTGAGTGAGCACATCTGTCCTGCTGTAATTAAGGCTGCAGAGTAGAGCAGCAGGTGCAAAATTCTCATCCTTTTAACTTGACTCTTAAACTGCTTGTGCTCTTGTAACTTAAAGTCTAAACTTGTTAAAAGTAAGATTTGGAAGGTCATTAGTCTATAACAGGGGTTAGGCACTACAGACATTTCTTTAAAGCAGAATTAGAAACAGCTACCTAACACATATCTGCCATTTTCAGATGTTGCCATTTCATTTTCCAAGGGAGAGAAAGCCATTAATTCATCCACATGAGGATGATATTGAAGCCAGACTGGAGGACTTCTTTTCCCTTAAGAAAAATAGCCTTTCCAGTAACAGAAAGAGCTTCAGGTCTCTTACCCAGCCCTTCCTTAGTGTAATTTAGGTGCTCAGAGATTCTCTGATACAAAGGGCTCAACCATCAATAAAGTTTTGTCTTATTTTCTTGTTAGAAATTTATCCATAGGAGAATTTGAATTGTAGTCACCTTCCTCCAAAGAGCTGAAGCAGCAAAACCTCTCTGCAAAACCAGTTCCATTTAAAATGTTTCAATGCAATCCTGCCAGATCCTAAAATAATTATAGTTTAGAAAGGCAGACGTGGCTTTGGGTCTGAACAAGTTTTATCCTACTGTACCTTTTCAAAGGGTGGAAGAGAGATCAGAAACATTAACTGGGTGCCAAGAAAACATACAGAGATCGAAGCCATCCACTTCTGCAGGAACACTGAAAAGAAAGGTACAACGCTTGGGGAAAGATTGGATTTCATTAGGGACAGTGACACTACCTATTTGGCGTAGAGGTTCCAGCGCTGGCCAGGGAACCACCTTTGCTCCCTGAGCACTAGTAATACCTGTGTCAGTTGTAGAATTGTTTGAAATTTTGAGTTAATAGGGTCACTACTTTTTGAATGCCTGCTGCAGAAACTAAGAAAAATGGCTGTCTGAGCCAATAGAAGAGGACTTTGTAGCTCAACTCCTGGGGAAGAAAATACTTCTTTTGACAGAGGGCAGATGCTGTAGACCTTACAGTGACATACCCAGTCTGTAATGTCATCCAGGCCCACCCGCTAAAGTTTTGTAAATTATTTATTAGCTGTGGCTATAAATTAGAGATGAATGGAAGGCCTTCAGGCCTGATCTTAAAGGCACTCCTTATTAATGAAGTTCAAGCATTTGCTGTGGTAGGGGAGGGTTTTTGGTAAGAGGACTGAATCATCTCTTGTATGCAAACATTACTGATACTGCTGTTGTGCAGACTGGACCTCTCAAGAGAGATTCTGCTCTAACAGAGGTTTGGAAAAGTCCTTTGCTAGGACAGGTAAATGTAGTCAGTCATCCACTTGGTTCAACTTACCGTTCATATCCTTCTGTCATAAACACTAGATCCAATTCCCATTTCAAAAAAGTTGAACCTACCTTTCTCCTGGCTATCAGTAAAACTTTTTTTGCCTGCGATTGTGTCAAGCATAAAAAATTTTCATATAAATATTTGAATTAAAAATCTAGTTGCTATTAGGGCACTCTGGGGCCAAATATCGTTCAAGTTATCAGGCTTACCCCTCCCAATGAAGTAACACAGACAGCGTCATGGCCCAAATTTATGACATTCATGAGCCCCAGGAGATGGGAAATACAACCATCTTTAGAAACACTAAAGAGCTTGTGTACATCCTTTGGTACCTTGGGATAAGTACTCCCTGCACACATAACCTCAAGGTATTCACATTTATACTTTGCCAGCCATCAACCTCTCTTTCCTGCACACACACATGCATGTGCACAAATCTGGTAACAGAGACAGGAACTTTTGCTCATATTTTTTTTTAATGTATCACAATGAGCAGGAAACATACTTGATGAAATATTTTCAAAGGAGTATATTCAATTACCATCTACAATCAACTTAACTATGACAACAAAGTTTTCGTGACAAATTTTTTTTTTTCAGTTTGAAAGTTCCATGTGGTTCTGTTTGTTAGTCTCCATGTATTTTGGTACAGTTCGAGATCAGCATTGTTACAGTAACAAAAAAGCTAACAAGACTACATTATAGAAAAACACCAAGAACATCATTTTTGGTTTCACTTGCTCTATTTTTTTTTTTGTTTTTTGTTTTTTTCTTTTTGTACATTGCAAAGGCTGTTCATATACCTCTTCACCTCAGGGTCACGTTCATTTATGCTTTCTTTCCTACCCAAACTTGCCCCCCACCCCCCTGAAGAAAGTAAACAAACAAACAAAAAACTAGTCAAAGCTTTGTTTCACAGTGGGCAGTATCTCAGCGCCAACAAACCACCAACTCAATTTATGCTTCTATTTAAAATGTTTTAATTTATTATTTAAAAAAAATATATGTCCATGAACATCAAGTGCACTGGCTTGGGTCACTGCCTCTCTCTCCTGCAACTTCCTGCCATGCCTGATAAACTCAGGTTTAAACACATGCCGTCTGTTTTACTTTATTTTCAATTGTGTAAAACTTTGGCCACATTCATCTCTTTAAATAGCTTTTAATTAAAAAAAAAATTCCTAGATGTATTAAACTTTTCCTCATGTAGACGTGTGGTTTTTGGAAGGATGGAGGAAAGATGGATAAAATAACTCCCATTCCGTTGAGTCAGTATGGTGCTATGACAGACTGGTGTCTAGCACCAACCCATACTATAGGGAGAAAACCAAAAAACGAAGTGTCAATGGAGGTGAAGAACTAATTTAAAAAGCAAGTGGAAATATACCCTACCCAGCTACCTACAGTGCAGCAGACAGGAATAAATTCCCCAAGTGAGATCAAGCTAAACAGTTGAGCATTGTAGTGAATTCATGCTTTGTAAATAGTACTGGTCATAGCCACGGTGGCTGTCAGCCCACAAACATCTAACTCATGTTTGACCTCTAATGTTCACCATCACTGACTGCTTTGCTACTTCTGGGTTAGTGCTGAGAATTATTCTTATTTTTTCAATGAACATATATGTGGGCGGTTTAGTTGTAGAGGAAAGCATTAAGGGTGCAACCCACTCCAGGTTGAAACAATCACATAACCCCTCTGATACCACTAGGTGGGTGGAAGCGTGCTCAGCCAATCTATTCAACCACCTTATTGTCACCAGACACACCCACAGCTCAAGGCATGGTGTAACAAAACACTGACAGTCACTCTGCCTCACAGAGGGAGGATGGCATAGTAGCTCCAAAAAAAAAAAAAAAAAAAAAAAAAAAAAAACCCCAAAAAACTAAAACCCAAACCATCAGGGAGGGGGCAGCAAAATTATAAAGAAAAGAACTTAAAGTTGAGGGGGGAGGGAAAGGGATAGAAATTGCACTATTACCAAGCAGTATCATTTTTAAAAACAACGTTTTCAGAGAAGACCTAGCAGAATTTGACAGGTAAAGCTAGTGTTAAATTGTTAACTGATATCACATAGAGAACCAAAAACAAAAACAATTTTTTTCTATATGGTACAGACACAGAGTAACATACAACAGTTAAATGGCAAAAAATATATATATATTTCATAGAGTTACAAACAAGATAAAATAATGGAAAACAAAAAACTGTACAACTTTAAAATTTAAAAATGTTCATCTCAAACACAGGGAGAAATACAAGATTTCTTGTTAAAAGGAAATAGCTTGTTAAAACAGTAAATGTTTTGCGTACTTGCTTTTGACACCTTATGCTACAACTGGATACTGGTATGAATAGTTAGATGGTATTCTTTAGTATTTCTACTTAAAAAAAAAGTTAAAAAAGGAATTTGCACTGTGCATCAGCCTAGTTAGAAATATGTACAACATTTCAGGATCTACTATTTCATTAAACTAAAATTCATAAAAATAAAATAGTCCCGGCTAAAAAAGAAAAAAAGAAAAAAATCCATTTTCAGATCTTGGAATGCTCCAGTCTTTTGCAAAGTCGATGAGTGGCTTCAGCACTGGGGAAAGAAGCCCGAAAGGTGACCAATGGAACCTGCATTCACAGTCTTCAAAGTTCCCTTTTGAAACATAAGGAAGAAAACGAAGGGGAGAAGGTTTTCACACTTTGGGGGCAAGGGGAGATGGTTTCTGTTGATGTTTAGCTATGAAAGTGAAACAGCAAAGCATCTATTTGTCTCCAAAATCTATGTTTTAGCAGCACAAAGTTTTCAAAGTTCAGACCGTTTATTTTATTTTATTTTTTTACATGAGAAAGGGTGTGTGTTACAGGAATATGGATATTAACATAAACAAGTGCCTAACATACGGTTCCTTTTTTGCTTTCTGTACATTGCTATCTGCTGCTTTGTTGGCTGAGCTCCGGATCACTCGCCGCTCAGACTGCCTAACACAAGGACAAAACTTTGAAGTAAAAAATGTGTCTTTTGGTATATGGAATTGTCATTAACAGTTGCCTCTCTGCTTGCAGAAGAAGCACATAACAACCTGGGAATCTTTTGTTTTTCTCTTTCTTTTATTAAAGTAAGTCTTGTTTGTTTAAATCAGAAACAAATTCTCAAGTAACAAGAACCCTTTCCCTTTTTTCTGCATCAGCAGTGAAAGGGTGTGTCTTTGGATTTTATTTAAAGCATGAATTTTTTTTTTTTTTCTGAGAGAAGAAAGAAAAAACAAACACAAAACCAAAAACCAAATCCCTAACCAAAAACTTTTTTAGAAAATAAAAGTACACAGCCAATTACACAAATGGAAACAAATCCTTTAGTAAAGGAAAAGAATATTTGAAGCATCTACCAAACAAGGAGGAAAAAAGAAGGGGTACAAAGAAAAGGCCAAAAGAAGGATAAATAAAAAAATAAATGCACAAGGCTAACAGACACAGGTAACTAGAATTATATGCCTTTAAAAAGTTTCAACTCCCCAACCAAAAATAATCTGTGAGGATCCTAATGACCCCTAGAATCCCTTGAAATTCTTTCTTTAGTTTTATAAAATAATTCTGCAGCTCCCTCTAAGAAATGAAGGCAGCTACCTTAAGTGGGAGATTATAGGATGGGAGGTGGGAGAAGGAAAGAGAAAGTGGAATTAAGGGACAAAGCAGGAGAAAAGCTTAGGCGAATCAACGGATTGCAATCTATCTGCTAGGAATGAACAAGACAACATCAAATGAGGAGCTGTCAGCTGGACCATACAAAAAGCTAAATGTACACAAAAGGTTTTTTTTTTTTCCTTTTAAATCTACCATACTGCTTCAGTTCATTTCCAATGCAACAATCTACTCAACACCAAAAATGGTCATATCTATCATAAATACAGAAAGTCAGTTTTTAAAACTTATTTTTTTTAAGCTACAAGTCCTCAACACTCTTTGTGTGTGTGGGTTATTTTTTTTTTTTTTTTCTGAAAGTGGGAGTGCTTAACTTTTCCCCTTGAAATTGGCTTCAGCAGAAAAGCTATCCTTAAAAATCCCCAGAAAGCTAAAGCAGTTCACATTGTTTTTCTTGAATACTTTCTGCCCGTTTTTAAATTAACAAAAAATCTTTTCTGGAACCAAAAAAAAAAAAAAACTGAAAAAAATAATAATATATAAAAAAAATGATTCTGAAAACAGAACAAAGTGTGAGCGATTGACCTGAGAATAAAAAGACATTACATTTCTTTTTTTCTTTTAGCAAGCCATTGGTATCTGAATGCTAAGATAGCAAGAAATTTAAAACTGTAACAAGGTGGACTGCTTTCCCATACAGTGCATGCCGGGCTCCTCTGTGCTATCAGCGTGGGGCGTTTATTGAAAAGGGGCAAATATACAAGGGGTTTAAGCTCCAAAGACATTAGGGAGGCCCTGCGGACTTCTGTTTCCCAGACCAATAGTACCTTCAAAAGGACACAATGTAACAGGTTAGGGCTTTTTTTTTTTTTTTTTTTTTTTTTTTTTTTTTTTTTTTTTTTTAATATTAAAAGAAAAAAAAGACAAGAATGTAAAATCACCGGCATAGATAGGTATATGGGAAAACAACCCACGCTTTTTCTTTTTTTTTTTTTTTTTTTTTTTTTTTTTTTTTTTTTTTTTTTTTTTGGTTAGAAGCTTTGGAATTGCAGTTAGTCTATTTCTGAAATTGGTTTGTTATTAATTTTTGTATTTAAATTCATTTGTTTGTATTGTTCATCTTCAAAGCTTACAATCTGAAGGTGTCCGTTCCTACACTGGTCAGACCACTGTCCTTGGGGCAGCTGGGGTCTTTGGGACCCTCCACCGGGCTCGCCGGTCCGTCGGACTTTTGGCTGAGATCCGTGTCAGACTCCTCCGAATAGTCGTCTGTTGGCATCGAGGGCTGAACCCCTGAGGTGCTGCATGAACTTGAGGTAACCGTTGAAGATGAGGAGAGAGGAGGAAAAGAAGGGGGCTTCGCTGCCGAAGCCCGGGAGACCACTTGCGGCCAAGACTTCCTGGAGGCGTGGGGGGAAGCGGAGGAGGGGGTGGCGGCCGACGGGGGAGGGGGGCTGTCGTTTGAGTGAGCGGCAGACTGCGAGGTAGATGCGGTGCTAGGATCGGGGAAGCAGGCAGAGTGAGGTAATAAACTAGGGTGCTCTTTGGCGTTTCTTGCTGCTCTCGTGATTGTTCTGTGTTTGTGCAAGGCCGACTCGAGATGTTGACTCAGAGCTTCCTCCCCACAGAGCGCGCTCTCGCACGCCAGGCAGTGGTATGAGCCGCCGCTGCCGCCACCGCCACCACCACCGCCGCCGCCACTGCCGCCGCCGCCGGTGGGGACGTGAAGCACCATCTCTTGCAGGTTCACCACAGACTGGCCGAAGAAGCAGAGGGACTTCAGGTGGCTCCTCGCCGCCTCCTCGTCGCCGAAGCCCGCCTGGCACTTGCGGCAGACCAACTTGTACTGCACCTTTGGAACAATGAAGGGGTCGTAGAGGGAGTCCGCACTTTTGCTTTCTGCTTCTGGCTCTTCAGGGGGTTTCGGCAGGAGGGGGGACACCTCACGGGGGGCGTTTTTCTGTTCTTCTGGTTTGGGGGATTCTTTGGCAGGGTCTTTGTCTGGGGAAGCAGCCCCCGAGGGGACTGGGGTTTGGCTTGCTTTGGGCTGCTGCTGCTGCACTTTTTGCTGCTGCTGCTGCTGTAGTTGCCGCTGCTGCTGCTGTTGAATTGCCTCCTGCAGACTCTGCTGGTATTGCTGGTACTGCTGCAGTAGGGAGCCCGGGGAGAGCCCCATCAGGGCCTGCGACAGTGCAGGGCTGTAGGGGAACAGGCCTTCCATGCCATACATAGGCTGCAGGTACCCGCTCTGCAGGGCGCCAGGGATCTGGGGAGCATAATAAGGAGAAAAGCCTGGTACAAAGTAAGGAAGGAACTGGCTCGTGAGCAATGCTGTGGGGTCCGAAGTCAAGGCTGCCTGCAGGGCCTGCAGCTGTGCAGGGTCCACCGCATACTCCATGGTGGGCAGCGGGGCTGAGATCGTGGCTGCAGCTGCCGTGGGGGCTTCTCCTTTCTCCTTCTTGGGGACAGGCAGGGGTTCCCCTTTCCCTTTGTGTGCCTTTTCCTTCTCCTTTATTTTCTCACTGTCTTTGTCCTTGCGTTGCTGCTGCTGTTGTGGTGGGAGCTGTGGTGTGGGTGGCGGCTGGGCTGCTGGCGGCGGGGGAGGCTGCTGCACCTGTGGCTGCTGCTGCTGAGGAGGTTGCTGAGGGGCCATCGCCATGGTGGCTTGTGCTGGGGTTGGGGAGCTCAGCGATGCTGAGGACGGTTTATTTGGTAATCCAGATGTGGGGAGACCAGGGGAAGGAACCGTTGTGCTGGGCAGACCCATCAAGTTCGGTTTAGGAGACGTTAAAGCTGAAAGGAATGAAGACAGAAATCACCGGTCAGTCTGGGCAGGGGTAGGGCTGAAGCTCAAGACATTTTACCAGTGTCACTGGCACACAGTCTGAGATGTCAAGGCCTGAAGGATCCTCTCAAAACCAACGTTTTCAACAGAAGTATCCCACCAGGCTCAGGGCTGGACAACCTTTTATCCTAATGAGGACTCAGTCCTGGGTCAGCTCCCATGCTTCCTCTTTCAGCCAAACAACTTCCAACACCTTCCTGCCCAATGTGCCACACCTGCTAGTTCACATTTTCTTTGCCAAGCACTCCCAGCTACCATTCACTCTGCCCAACTGCAATTAGTCTAGAGGCCCCAAAGCCAGCTGTTTCTAGCTGGGGCCCATTTGCACCAAAGGCCTTCATCACAGAAATAGTATGGCCACGAGGTCCCCAGAGAAGTTATCTGGAGGAGAGTGACAACAGAAGAGAGAAGAGAACAAAAGCAAGAAAGCTAGCACGGCCACATGAACAAACAAAACGGGCTCTACATGTGTTCCTCCTCTCGGACCTCTGTTGCTGCAGTTGACTGGATGCTTTGGGAGGGTAGAGAGAAGATGATGAACGGAAAAATGTGGAGGAAGGGCCTGGGAAGAAATAAGAACAATCCATTCAGGGAAAATTGCTTCCGTGCCTTGGCCCAGCTGATCTGCTTCCACAAGTCTACTGAACAGTATAACCACCTCGGAATAGGATTCTGGAATCCGCTGGAGAAATGACCACCTTCTCTTCCTGCCCATCTGAATGATAACACAGGAGGGCCAGT
This sequence comes from Macaca thibetana thibetana, assembly GCF_024542745.1. NCBI lineage: Eukaryota > Metazoa > Chordata > Mammalia > Primates > Cercopithecidae > Macaca > Macaca thibetana. The sequence continues at coordinate 14,710,476 of NC_065597.1, read as the reverse complement.
GGGACTGTAGACAGTTAAGAAACAACCACAGGAAAAGGAGAAAAGCCATGTCAGAAAATGGAACAGCCCAAGGTACTGACACCAATTCCCAAGACATCACAACCTACCCCAAGCACCACTGCCTATGGATAGCAAAGATCTCTGACTGTGTCACCAGGCCCTGATGGACTAGAGCCCCATCCTTGATCATACTCACCCCTAATCTACCACCACTTCCTGCAATGCCTTCACCGACCTGAGAGCCTGATACCTTCTCTGACCCATAGCTATCTCCTGGTTTGAGTCATCAGTTCCAAGGTAATACAAGAGGGTGTTGCTGTGGATGCTACTCCAAGCTTCAGGTGTGTTGAAACTAGCAAGATAGTAGGGAAGGACAGCATGGGGGTGGCGTGCAGAGTGTGCTGGATGATGAAAAGCTGAGGAAAGAGAGAGACACGAGGATCCCACAAGCAACAACTCTCAGAACACCTCTATATTCACCATATCCAAGAAACTAGATGGTATGGTATGTACATCTCTTCAGAGGATACCAAAATGCAAACTCAAAACAATCTTATTTCATCTGGATCACCTTCTGCTAGAAAGCTGGGGAAGGACTTCTGTAACATGACACTGAGGAAAAAAAGCAAGAAAAAGCACTCTGAAGCCCAGACCTGGGGGAAGACTGCTGATTTCTGGCTATCGTGGTACAGTGTTCACCATCAAAACCCTCATATTTCAGATGGAAAGAACAAGACTGCTTCAAATTGCCAATCCCAAACATCTGGAGGAAGGTTCCTTCAGCATCTCATCATCCAGTGTCCTCAGTGCACATAAGACACCAGAGAAGATATGTGTGACTCTACTCAGAAAAGCTTAGTAAAGACTTGGTTAAATTGGCACAAACAAGACAGAGAGAGAGTAGACTCTGAGTTCTAAACTTGGCACATGGCTCTGTCTCCACTAGGCAATGATCCTGCACTAAGTTTTAGGTTTGGAGCCGGGGCCAAAAGATCAGTGGGGCAAGGAAGGAGTATCTAGAGATTTCTCCATCCCTATGGCTCCAGGCTTTTAGGAGATTCAGTCAAAAAGCCTTAAACTGTGTGTCTTCAACTGATGGTCTATATAAGAGGTTCACATTTTAAGAAATGTTTACAAATCTCTATTTACCAAGCCTTGCACTAGTCATGCTAGACACAGTAGCTCAACACACTCACAACTCTGTGACATCCTTTTTCTGATCTGTAAGATCAGAATCTGGCAAGATACTTCATCCCCCCAAGACTTACTCCTACAACTCTGGAGTCTCACTGACCCTGTGCGATATGGTAACACACATCAGATGTGTGACCCTGGGACTGTCAGTTGAACACTTGTAACCTCAGCTTTCAACAATAGATGATTATAAGAATTAAATGAAAGACCATATTGATAGAAAAAGCTTAGCATTGGGCCTGACATATAATAGATGTTTAATAAACACAAGTTCATTCCTTCCCTTCCATTCCAGATCCAGTGTTCCTTGAGAGCTGTGTTATGGTCAGGTGATGATAACTGGGGCATGTCTGCAGCTTATCTTTCTATCTTGAGTCCACTCTAAGTGGTCAGAACCTGAGTAGCACTAAACATATACCTGTTGACTCACTGGCTCATACTGGGTGTTGTGGAAGAAGCACATAGCACTGGGAGCCCAGAGGCCTAGGTGGGAGCTCTAGCTCCTACCCTAGCTTGTTGAATGGTCTCGACCTCTCTGGGCCTCAGATTTCTCAATCTGTAAAACAAGCGGAATAAATCATACATTCTGATTCTCCTTTTTTCACATTACTGTGATGTGTTAAGTCTTCCCAAGCCCCTCTGCCAGGGTTTTGGGCTGCAGGGGTAATTAAGTGATGTGCTGTTTTCCATAGTTTGTTTCCTGGCTTATGTCTAGCTGGCTTTCTGTGACATGACTTGTCAACACATATAAGCAACAACTTCTATGTCTTAATGCTTTCTTTTCTTCTTCTCTTTGAGTAAGAAATGGGGACCAGGAATGCAGTAGCCTCATGTTTGGTAAAACACCACCCAAAGTGTAAAATGTGGAACTAATTCAACCAGAAACTAAGACTGCTGTGGGAAGCATTACAGCTGCTTTAACCCCTGGGAACAGGGACACATTTTGAAAGCAAGGTAGCATTAGGAGGAGTTCTCCTTTGGTAAACGGGAACTAATCAGTTCAGGCCATTGTTGGGGGAATTTGCAGACTTGTGTCTAAGCCTAACAGGACCCTGGAGGTGAAGGTCCAATTTAGCAAAGATGGCTGGATCCAGAGATGTGAGGACAGAGAAGGGAAAATGAGAGGTATGTACGAAGAACTGCAAAACTCCCTATTGAGACTATAAGAGCGCCAACCAAGTATTTATGATTCTCAATGATCAGGATCAAGGAAAGGGAAATGGGCAAAAGGAAAAAAAAGAGGTGACTGAGGACCTCTGAAACATGCATCAGTATTTTAGCAGAACCATGTTGCCCAATACAAGATTCCTGGTCAGTGCATTCCAGTAGAATAGTCATCTTGTTAGAAACAGCCACTATTGTTCTGGCTAGAAGAGAACCCCAACATTAAGGATCTACACATAAGAGCTTCTTTCTGAAAGCAGTTCTTTTTTTGTTTCTTTTTTGAGACAGAGTCTTGCTCTGTTGCCAGGCTGGAGTGCAGTCGCACAATCTCAGCCCACTGCAACCTCTGCCTCCAGGGTACAAGTGATTCTCCTGCCCCAGCCTCCTGAGTAGCTGGGACTACAGGTGCATACCACCACACTCAGCTAATTTTTGTATTTTTAGTAGAGACGGAGGTCTCACCATGTTGGCCAGGCTGGTCTCGATCTCCTGACCTCGTGATCTACCCACCTCGGCCTCCCAAAGTGCTGGGATTATAGGCATGAACCACTGCGCCTGGCCCTAATAGCAGTTCTTTTGCCACTGTAGCTCTCTCAAGAAGGCAGGGACCCTAGGTTGAGAGCAAAGAGTTGATTTAAATGCTCTTGGACCAGTTTTCTTAGGGCGTAATCCAGAATTAGCTAGGACTAACTCAGGTGTCTTATATTTACAACAAATATCTCGACAGGATCAGCATCTTCACAAGGACTGAATGAAAGGATCTATGATGGAAACTTGTTTCTTGAAATATTCCAGAAATTAGTATACCAGGACCCTCAAGTTTTTCCCTATTATAGGGGATAAGAGTGGTTTCTAAGGAGACTGTTCCAACCAGGAGATCCCATCCCTGACACACCAGCACTTGAGAGACTCAACAGGAATGAACTGAAGTCTTGTTGCTTTTAAAGAACTAGAAAGGGAAACTTCCCATCTGCCCCGCATTTAGAGGGTTTGGGTGGTATCCACAGAACAGAATGCTGACTGGGCAGCTATTTAGCCCTGAAACAATCTGCTAGAGCAGAACCCACCTGTGTTGGATGGAGTAAAGCCTGGCAAGGAGGGGCTGTTGAGGCCTGGGAGCAACACGGGAGGAATGCCCTGGAGCGCTGGATACGCTGTAGGAAGGTTAAGGGCCTGAAGAGGGGCGTTGTCAAACATCCCTTGCTGCTGAGCTGCCAGTCCAAGGACCTCATTGGCCTTTTTAATCCGGTCCAGCTCTTGTTGAGCCATCAACTGACGTACGGTGGCTGGGTCAAAGTATTCTTTCTCCTTGTCCAACTGGCTTCCAATGGTGTCTTTAACTTTGGAGATATGCTGTTGGGAAAAGATATGGTCACGTACAGACAGCCGAGCGCTGTACTTGATGCCACACAAAGTGCACTCTGTTTTGGGTCCCTCGTAACTTGTTTGGTTTATACCAAAATGCTTGGCCATGCTTAACTTGGACTTCTTTTCTTTTGCCCGGGCATTCTGGAACCAGACCTGAACGACTCTCTTTGGCAGTCCAATGTCATTGCCCAGGACCTCACATTCTAGCATAGTGGGTGTCCTGTAGTCATTAAAGCATGACTTGAGGACCTTCAGCTGCAGATTGGTCATCTGAGTGCGAAAACGTTTCTGCCCAGGCCGATCCCCGCTGTCACCAGATTTGCCTGCAGATCCACTCGCGCCAGGACTCGGGGAGCAGGGGTCTGCAAGGCTTGAGGTTTCACTGTAGTCCACTGTACCTTCATTGTCATATTCCTTGCTATAAAAGCTTGGGGCTGGGCTGACCAGACCAGATGACAACCGATCTTCATACTCGGACATTGCCATCATGGCCGCTTTGGTCAACCCTTCGTTGGGTGCAGAAGAGGATTTGGTTTCAGTTGCTATTCCCGTTGCACTGTCATTATCTGCATTGCCCTCGTCTCCAGTTGTGGTATCTGTGATTGCTGTGTTCACAGAGGAACAGTCATCATTGTCCAGCTTAGTTTGGTCAAAGTTTAGATTAACTGAGGACATGGAGGGGCTTTCAAAGTCTTCAATCCCTTCTACCTTAATGGAGGAAGGGCTTAGAAGAGTTCTGGGCGACAATTCCATGGTTTTACTCACAGGTGAGAGGGGGACACCCTGACCATCACTACTACTTGGGGGTAGGTGGGAAAAGCTAGTTCCATCAAAAATATCTCCTTTCATCTGGAGTCCCCCATCACAGTCTAAGAGCATCGCAGACAGAGTTAGGTTGTAGCCAGCTCTCTTGGCTTCATGCCAGTGACGGGACCGGATATGAGCCTCGAGAGCAGTCTTGGCTTTGAAGAGCGCTCTGCAAAAAGGGCATCTCCTGTGGGCCTGCGCTGGGCCTACAGCCCGGAACTGTCCTTTCCTTTCCCGAGCTCGGGTGTTCTGAAACCAGACTTGCACCACACGTTTCTTCAAGCCCACCTCATGGGCAATGTGATCCAACATCTTTCGAGTCGGATTGGAATCCAGTAGATACTTCTGGTAGAGGATTTCTAGTTGTTCTGGTGTGATGGTTGTTCTCAAACGCTTGTCTCTCTGAGGCTCTTCTCCTCCCGTCCCACTGTCGTTTTCGCCAGGACTTGCACTGGCCTTTTCCTCCAGCTTCCTCTTGAGAGTGTTCATCGTGGAGGTTGGAGTTGAAGGAGAAGTGGCCGAGCTTGCTGGAATCTGAGGTATGGCCCCAGAGAGCAGCTGGCTGGCCAGGAGTGGGTTACTGGGATCAAAGAGCATGAAAGGCATATCCAGGGACCTATCCAAAAACTGGGGGTGGATGAACTGGTTCTGCGCACTCAGGAAGTGGAGCTGCTGATGCTCCTGCCAGTGCTCAAATGATGGAAATGCCAACTTACACTGGTCACACTGGTAGGGGATTAGCTGAGGAGGTAGGTTTGCCAGCTGTTGAGGAGTTGATGTGTGGAGAGGCTTAAGGGGCAGGTGGGAGAGCTGGGAAGGACTGGGGCTCGACTGGGGTAAGGGGCATTGCGGAGGGGGCGCTTGCGGAGGAGGCTGTGGCAACGAAGGCAGGGACGCCAACTGGGGGAGCTTCTGCTGGGGGGTGTTGGTCTTCTGCTCGGGCTGCTCTTGCTGCTGCAGCTCTGGCTTTGGTTGTCCTTGCTTTTCTTGGGTTTGGTTTGGCTGTGCACTGGGAGCTTCCGCCAGCTTTGGTTTCTCATCGCCTGCCTCTGTTTTTGAATTGAAGGTGGCCAGTTCCTCAGCCTCCGCTGTAAGCTGCAAGAAAGCAGAGGTAGCTGTATTATTGGCTGATGGTGCTGGGGCACTGTAAGCCTGTGAGGGCATCGGGGTACTGCAGGATGAGCTGGTAGGCGTCAGGATTTCCATGGCATCCATGGAATCCTCATTTTGGCTGTCGTCCTGCCCCTCTTCATCCTCATCCTTGTAACACAGCTTCTTCTGGTGCTTGATGAGATCAAAGATGCGCTGAAACACCAGGCTACATTTTTTGCACTGGTAGTTCAAGTTGCTTGTTCGAATGTATCTATCGTTTGTAAGCTCACGCCGCTCTCCATCTTTGCCCTCTCCCTGATTCTCATAATTCTTCCTGGCCTTCTGTCGGGCATTCTGAAACCACACCACTATGACTCGGGTTGGAAGGTTCAGTAAATTAGAGAGTTGCTCAAATTCATCATCCTTTGGGTAAGCATTGGCATCAAAGAAGTCCTGTAAGACCCTCAGCTGGTAGTCTGTAAACCTTGTTCTTGAAGACCTCTTGCTTCCCCAGTACTCCTGCTTCGGAGGTTCCGGCGAAGGGGGCCGGGAGTCAATCTTGAGCTCCTCCAGGCTGGTGATAGGAGGATTACTGAAGTTGTAAGGGGAGTCCTTGTTACGCTGCCTCTCTTTGAAGAGGGTGTTCCTGAACCAGTGCTTGATCACTTTCTGGGGCAACCCAGACTTGTCTGCCATCTCTTTGATTTGCTCTTCACTGGGGGAGTTGTTAATGTCAAAATATTGCCGCAAGACTCGGAGCTGATCATCCGTGATCCTGGTGCGAGGCCTCTTGTTCTGCTGCTGGAGCAGGGTTGGATTGAGCTGATGCTGGTACAGTTGGGCCAAGTCCGCAGGCAGAGGCTCCACAGGTCCCAGCTGTGGGGGTAGCTGAGCTGGCAAGGTCTGCAATGGCATCGTCTGCATCATCAGCGGCGAGAAGATGGGCAGCTCCATGGGCATGGAGAGCTGGGTGAGCGGCACTGATGGCTGGGCCGGTGCAATCGTAGGTGAGGTGATGGGTGGGGCTGATGCGGGGATGGCTGGCGTGGACGCCGGCTGAGGCGGTGCTGCCGGAAGTGGGGGTGGAGGAGGTGGAGGGGGAGGTGGTGGTGGCTCTGGGGTCTGAGGCCTCAGTGGGTACAGTTTATCATAGTGGTCTCTGTACTGTTTGGCAAACCTCTCAAGCTGTTTGAAGGGAAAGTAATTCTGGTGAACGTGCTCTTGATGACTCTTTAAAATCAAGATGTTGGAAAACAACTTGCCGCAGGAGTCACACTCGAGCTTTTCCAGGTTCTCTCCCTGGTCAGTCTTCCCGTTCTTTTTCTGCACCTTCTGCTTGTTCTCATTATACTGAATGACCAACTCAAAGCCAAAGTTCTCCAGCAGGGCCTTGGTGGCATTCCCTCTGGCATCTGAAGCAATGCGTGGAGGGAGCATGGAAGGCTCAGAACTACCCCCTGGTGCCAGCTCTTTCTTCTCTTTGGCCTTCAAGGCGTCTGGCAGTGTTTCCTTCAGACCGGTGTTGCCCTCTCCCACCTCGGCACTGTCCCGCTCTCTCTGGCTTTCTTTTTCCTTTTCTTTGATGACCAATTTGTTCTTCTTTTCGGGGTGCTGGCTTGGCTGAAGGAGGGCAGAGTGACTCTGGGCTATAGAGAGTTGGTTCTGCTGCTGCTGCGGCAAGATCTGCTGATGGCTCTGCTGTGGGACCTGAACCTGAGCCTTCAGATCTTCCAGCAGGCCTGGGCCCGTCCCAGTCAGCGTCAGTGCCCCGCTGGTCACTGGCAAGCTCACCTCGGGGTTAAGCTGGAACTCAGCACTGGGGATGTAGAAAGGGAAGAGGAGGTGCTGCTGCTGCTGTAGTTGCAGCAGGGTCTCAGTCGTCATGGGGAAGTGAGGAAGGAGGGTGGGGTTAAACAGCTGAGACTGGAGCAGGGCAGCCTGTTGCTGCAGCTCCTGCTGCAGGTGAGCTTGAACTTGAGCCTGGGCCTGGGCCAGTGTTTGTGCTTGTTGTTGTTGTTGCTGTTGCTGCTGCTGTTGTTGCTGCTGCCTGGATGCAATCATATCTGCCAGTTTCTTCCGATTGGCCTCCTTGGGCTCTGAAGGGGAAGCGATGTTGGCACCGATAGGATTCCCCAGGGGTGGCATCCCTACACTCTCAGTGGGCACTTGGCTCAGTAAGTTAGAGCTTGGAGCAATGCCAGCACTGCTTGGATTGGAGGTGGTAAAGGTGTTACTGCCACTGGTGCTCACAGGACTTGGCGTGGAGGAGCTCAAGGAGATACTGCTGCTATTCCCAGTCCCATTGCTGCTGCCACTCGCAGCCTCCAGCTTGGCTGCCCGGGCCTTGGTTTGATGTAACACAGACCTCATATGGATCTCCAGAGTGGAACTCTGGCTGTAGGCCACATTACAAGTGTTACACTTAAAAGGTTTGTTGTCCGGGCTGCTGGTGGGTTCTGGCTGACCGGTTGCTGATTCTTGAAGGGCTCTCTTTAACTTATGCAGGTGGGAGACAGAATTGTAGTGTACTAGCAGGATATTCTTTTGAGTGAATGATTCCTTGCAGACGGTACACTTGTAAGGGCGAGAAGGGTCTAGGAATTTTTCCATAGTAAAATTGGGACCTTTTCTGAAAGGCAGAGCTCTCTTTGGTTCTGAGCCCGAGTCTTCTTGTACTGACCCAGAGTCACTGCCCGTAGGGCTCTGTTTATCTTCCAAGTCACTCTCTTCCTCCTTGTCTTCCTCAACAATTATGGTATGGTCCTCAGCCAGGGTGGGGTCTCCCATTGCCAGGAGGTCCCCATTGGCCAGAAGGCCACCATAAAGCTGTTGGATGTCAGCCTCACTCAGCTCCAGGTGGCTTGTCTCGAGGTGCTTCTTCAGAGCCTGGAAAGTTCGGAAACTGCGCTGACAAAGACAGCACATGGTGGCAGCTCTGATCACATGGTACTGAGAATGGAGCTGCAACTTTTCAATGGTCTTGAAGGCCAGGCTGCACTGATTACAGCGGTACTTGTACACATGGCGATCTGACACCGGCAGCTGAGGCCTCTTGGCATGCACTTCATTGAAATGCGTCTGAAGGGCAGCAGAAGTTTTGAAAACCTGGTTGCACCCCTTCTTCCAGCAGAGGAAGCCTGAGTCTTCTCTCACAGAGCCTGGGTCAGCAGGGGAGGGTTTCAAATCTCCGCTTTGCTCTGTGCTTGCGGATGGCAAGATGTTCTTTCCCAGATCCTCTGAGGTTTCTGTTTAAAAAAAAAAAAAAAAAAAATCAAACCCAAAGATAAAGAAGGCTTTGTTTCAAGGATGACACCCAGAGCAGTCTACCTAGTCAGGCCTCATGAACACAGAATCTGATGATGAGGGAAGTGCCCAACCTGAATGACAGAATCTCTGCGGAGCACCTCCTGCTTTCTTTTGTTCCTCCAATAGAGCACATATTATAAACAGGGTGCACATGAACAGAGATGAATAAAAGGAAATACAAAAAGTTTCAATGCATAATAGACCCATGTCATATCACAGATCTAACAGTCTTTTAAATAGCATTTAATTGCTTGACTCAGAATCCTCAATTTCTCAAGAACTGGTTTGAAGGTTACTGATCTTAGACTGGATTTCCCTTTTATGTTCATCTTTTATGTAATAAGAATTTAGCACAGTAGATCTGAAGTGTAGAATATGTGAATTAATGCTGTCCTAAGTTGTGAGGAATTTACAAGAACTGCTGAACATTGTAATATAAGAAATTTGGGGATACATATTTGTAGGCATTTAATTTCTTATTATAATGTGACTTCTGATTGCCATCTCTATTCAATAAGCAATGAACATTCAAGTGTTCAATTATTTAAAATACATTTTTTTTCCTACAACGAGATCATCACACCTATAAATACCGAGACCCTTTATCAGGTCATTTGTCCATTGTCTGATATGGAAAACTCACAAGAAAGAGAGGAGGCGGGGCAGTAGTGTGGCCAACTCTTCCCAACTTAGAACTCTTCCCACCTTAGAAGTGAAAGATGTAGGACAGCCTCACAGAGGTCTAACCATCCATCTAGCCAGGAAACACTATGTGGCACCAACTATTGCAGCATACATGTCTATAGCAGTGTTCTTTCCAAAGGCACCTCTGTGCTTCATCCTAAGCCAATCCCAGAAAACTCAGAACAAAAAGACAACTAATCCAGTGTACCTAAAAATCAACCCACAAGTCCCTACTAATTAAGTCCTCAGAAATACAGTGTTTAATGGCTTACGACGGTGGGGCCTACTGACTGAGTCTCTGCTTATTCACTCCCTAATTGTATAGTTTAAGGGGACGCATGTGTCTCTGCCAGACTTCCACTGGTTCTCATACTGATTTTCTCTCACTTTAAACCATGTGAGTAATATACAAATACATGCCAAGAACCAGAGTATAAAGTAGCTAATGACAGTGCCCCTCATCTCCTGATCAGTTACATTCACCTTAAGAGTATTGTAAAGAATTCCTGAAAGCCTTTCTCCATGAACATTTTGGCATTCCATCTTATTTCAATTATAATGATACTGACCAGGCTGCTTTCCTGCCTCTTCCAAATTGGAATTCCCATCTCGATCTGGAACAGCTGCTGGGAGGAACATGCTGCTGGGCATCACCATCTCGGGAGTGGTCACCTGAGAAGAGCAAGGCGAGTCAAATGGAGAGGAAAGCAACACAAAATAGGAAATGTTTAAAAAGTATTTAATAAGCAAAATTAGCCTTCAGAAAAGCTAGAGGTGTCTCACTTTTCATAGCTCACTGAAGATTCATGTTTATTAGACAAAGCTCACATCAGTCAAAAGTGTTTCTACGGTTACATTCTGGACATAATTAGCAGTGCACACTTGAAGAATAATCTTATTATTAATATTTTTCCTTTATGCAGAATTTTGACTTTGATCACTGACAATGTTTTGTCATGGGCTGTGAAACTTCTTGTGCAACCAATTAGGTAGATAAGTTGAAAGGCCCACCTTAAGCTGCTGAAAACATAATAAGGGCCCTAATTAAATCATACCTAGTAAAGTACACTGTAATCTTGAAGCAGGGAGCATTGTAGTACTGTTTTCAAAATGTATTCAGGCAAGAGGAGGAGGGGAGTAAGAGTGAAGGAAAGGGTAAGAAGAAAAGAAGAGAACAAAGGGAAGGCTAAGGACACGCAGACATGCTGGCAGATTTTCTAGGAAACAACATTTGTAACCCTTTACAAGCTGACATCAAGCACAAACAAGCCTTTTTTTGTGACTCACTTAAGCCACGATTTCTTCTGGAGTCTCTGCCCAAGGTATACAACATCAGAGGGAACCTCTGACCAATGTCCCTGCCATAGAGGGTAGCCTGCACAGCATTCTACAACACGGAAGCCCCACCTTGACCATGGCCATTTGTTCTCAATACAGCAATTTTGGAAATCGCCTGGATCCAAACAGCTGCAACTTTTGGGTAGAGCCTCAGGTATTTCTCTAGGTCTCCCTGCCATACGGCCAGAAGCCTGTCCAAACAAGTTATCATTTGCCCTATGTTAATGTGATAAGCAGCCCTCGATATCCAATGGAAAAATCAAAGGTTCTTCATTCAAAAAGAAGCAATATTCCTTTGCCTGATATGGGGTGGGAAGGGTAGGTGGCGATGATATTGCAAATGAATTAGAAACCGCCTCCCATTTGATGATAGCCAGAGAAATGGACTGACCTAGAAGCTACAGGACCAGAAACTACAGTCACCACTAACCTTTCTACATGGTGCCCAGCCCCAGTTGGAGACATTATTTTTCCATCAAACACAACCGTACTGCACAGACATCTTCACTATCTGTTGCAAAGATTGGAATACTTAGATTTCTGTTCAAAATTAAATATTTTAAATACATTACTATTAGTTTTTAATGGTTGTGAAGATCCCAGCCTTGCTCAAAATAGCTACTGAAATGTCCACTAGAATCATCAGCAATAGGCTTGACAACTAGAGGAAACCCAGACAGCCACCCCCATCAACATAAGATAACTCCACATCACCCCTAGGGGTATTAGAATCATTTCAGCAACCCAGGTGCCAGCGGGTGCAAAAAGTAAGCAACAGGCACTATGGAGAAGCATTCTGAGAAATGCTGTGTTTACGAAGAGCAGGTGCATGGCAGGTGAATGTGTGTGACATAGCATTCTTGCCTCCACAGACATCTGCACCTCACACAAAGCTCATCGGCAGCTGGTTAAGGCTAGCTGTTGAACCGTTAGGAATGGAGTAGCGATTGCCAAACTCATTCCATCTATTTTCTTTTTAATAGAAGGCATTTCTGACCAGTGTGGTTGGGGAGTCCAGCGGGAATCTGAGAAGTGAAAGGTCACCGATTAATTTACAGTCCTCAGCCGAGGGGGAGCACGAGGTTGGGGGTAAGAGGGGGAGAAAGGGAAAGGAAAAAAGACTCCCCCCCACCTCCTTTCTCGGTTGTAGCTGCAGGATCAGTCCTTTCCTGGGATCTTTAGGAATTATGAAAAATGAATCATGAGAAATAAAAAAAAAGCCCTACAGAGTAAAAAAGAATAAAATTATCTAACACCTCAGCTGCACATCATTATAGAAAACTGTGGGCTTTTCATACGCATTACAGTAAGGCAGACATCCCCTCTAACAGACTCAGTACGACGGATCAGTAATTGTTTTCATACACTTTAATTAGAAAAACTCAGATGGCTATGAATAATAATGGAAAAGAGAGACTTTTGCACTTGAAAGGTTGAAGTCAATCAAGTGTGAATGACGGCAAAAAAAAAAAAAAAAAAAAGACACCAATTCATCAGCCCTCTGTTGTCTCGCTGCGACTTTAATCATAATTCCTGATTGGGATTCAAGAAGGCAGTAAGCAGCGGTTCTTTGTCTGCCTTCACCTTCCATCAATTAACTCTCCCCGAAATATAATCATCAACCTCACATGCTCCTCTGCATCTTAATCTGGGCCTCCAAACCTGTAAGTCTTGCCCCATATGTGTTTAAGTAACTACTTTTACCACCTGCATCTTCTCATCTATAGTGTACCCAAACTCTCCCTGAAAAAAAGTGGGGGTTGGTACATGAAATTTTGATGGGCAAGAAATTCCCAGGAGGCAAACAAGAAGATCCCTAAAGAGAATCCCAAGGATCTGGAAATGCAGGTGGGGTCTGTCTGCACATGTGTCTGAACAGAGGTTGAGAATGGAAGCAGCCTTGCTACACAGGCTACTGGAGGGCCCCATGTCAGTCAGACACTAACATTCCCATGCCTTTGCCCCACTCTTCCCTCTCCTACCAGCTTCCAAAGCTTTTTACTCAAAGCTTTCATGCTTCATCTTGAAGAGCCATAAACATGATCCTATCAACAGAGCACACTGAGGAGTCCTTCTGCTCACTGAGGTGATATATATATCCAAAGGCAGACTTCCTTCAACACTTGCCTTGGCACCCCCTTTGTTTTCCAATCATATCTGGCCACTAAACTGCATGGAATTCAGACTGTCCCAGCCATAGTCTCTAATGGATAGCTGAAAATGGGAAAGTAATAACCCAGCTGTCGGCCGGGTGCGGTGGCTCACGCCTGTAATCCCAGCACTTTGGGAGGCTGAGGTGGGTGGATCACTTGAGGTCAGGAGTTCAAGACCAGCCTGACCAACATGGTGAAACCCCATCTCTACTATAAATACAAAAATTAGCCAGGCGTGGTGGCGCATTCCTGTAGTCCCAGTTACTTGAGACGCTGAGACAAGAGAGATGCTTGAATCCCGGAGGCAGAGGTTGCAGTGAGCTGAGATTGCGCCACTGCACTCCAGCCTGGGCGACAGAGTGAGATTCTGTCTCCAATCAATCAATCCATCCATCCATCCCAGTTGTGCTGAGCACAGGTAATGACTCAATTCCCTTTTGCCAGGAACACTGAAACATGTAGGTTTATGAGAAGACAAAACCTGGTTATAGCATAACCAGGGTCATGCCAAGTGTGCCAGACTTCAAAGGCCCTCAAATAACTGGTCCTACCACGAATTTTCCTGCAGGACAATATACATGCTTTCTCTCTCTTCCTTCTCCCCTCCTCTTCTCTCTATCTCTGGCCACAATCCTACAGTGTCCATACTTCCAGCTATGGACTCAAAAGCCAAACAAAAAAAAGTTCTAAGGTTTGGCCAGATGACAGTATACATCAGCCCAAACACCTACACTTTCTACATTGAATGTACCATCCACACTGATTATTCCAATGATCCATACATCAATAAACATTTAATATATTAAATTATATTCCCCACTCTATTCACTAACAAACCTGAGAAGTAATAAGAAGACGAAAGTTTTTCTCGTTAAGAAAATTCAATTGATTACAGCCATTACAACATTTGGGTCTCAAGGCTGGCCTCTGCCATGCAAAAGGCAGTTCCATGGTGATCTTCTAGACACCACGTTTTCCTCCCAAACCTTCTGAGCCAGTTCAGCTACCTTCCTCCCAGAGTACTTGTAGGTTTCATGGAAACTTGGGAAGAAACCATCAGCTGACTGGAGTGCAGAAAATTTGGAAGCAAACAGTGGCTCTGACATATTCCTAACAAACAGGTCTCATGCATAACAAAAGAAACGTGGAGTTCTACTCCAGTGCTCAAAACCTCCGAGTTTAAGCAATTTTCATATATGATAGAAGCAGAAGCGTTCCACACTTAAGTACTTCCAAAATAACACAGCTGAGAAAGAGTAGCCTTGAGTGACTCTCAGTTCATTCAATTGACCATCATTTACTAAGTAAACACTGTACAGGATCCATGTGCTGCTGCATGCTTCTGAGATGCAGAGAGCCAGACAAAAGTCCCTGTCTCCAAAAAGCTTATGATGCAGAATAAATAACCCTTTAGAGGTCACAAAAGCCTTAGAAATCTAATACAAGTTGCAGACTCCTAGGAAAATACTTTCACAGAAAAAATATTCCAGATAATTTCAGGAAATCACAAGCTCCCCAAAAGGAAGTCCATGTACTCAAGTGAACTGCCCTTGATCTACTAGGAGAAGCGACATAGGTTCATAAATACATAGTTCCAAGCTCTTCCTAGTTTGGTTCATTATTATTTCGGATTATGTTTTAATGCTTTTCAAGATTCTATGAGGTGAGTGGACCCTAAAGCCTCCAGGGCACACCTTATACAGCCCAGGGTCTGAGGTATGGGACTAGTCTCCCACTCTGACATTTGGGAGGGGCTGCTGAAATGTATAATTTCTTGGTAGAAGCTGGAGTGATAAGGAACACCATCCTGCCACTTACACCAACCCCTGCAGGTCACAGATGTGGAAGGGCCAAATACAACACCCTGTGCAGCCAAGGTCACCCTTTGCTAAGTTCTTATGGGACTGCTCATGCCAATTCATCTCTCAAGGCTACCTGCAGACAGGCTTGCCTACGTTAGATCGATGCCCCCGACACTTTCCTTGTGCTGGAAAGCAGAGAGATTTTTTTTGAGACGGAGTTTTGCTCTGTGGCCCAAGATGGAGTGCAATGGCGCGATCTTGGCTCACTACAGTCTCCTCCCAGGTTAAAGCGATTCTCCTGCCTCAGCCTCCCGAGTAGCTGGGATTACAGGTGTGCACCACCACGCCCAGTTTTTTTTTTTTTGTACTTTTAGTAGAGATGGGGTTTCACCTTGTTGGCCAGGCTGGTCTCGAACTCCTGACCTCAGGGGATCCTCCCCCATCAGCCTCCCAAAGTGCTGGGATTACAGCCATGAGCCACTATGCCTGGCCAGCAGAGAGATTTTCTTAGCAAAAGTGGTGAAACTAGTTTCTCTGACACCCTTATTCCTACCGCCTTGGCATTGCTTACTTTAAGGACTTATTTCTGAAAAGCCCACTATTACAGGTGAAAGTATAGATTTGCTAATACCTAGGCTCCCAAGGATGCCTCAAATCCTTTACTTTTAATTGAAAATGAATAGAATGAAGAAACCCAGACAAAAGAAGAGAGACCTCAGACACAGACCTCCTTGGCACAGACCAAGCCAGTCTCTACATCCTTGTGGATGAGGCTGGTCATTTAAGCATGAAGTTAAAATCCAGCTGCTTTTAGGGCTGAGCAGTCTAGCTAGTGGTATATCTAAAGCCAGCTGTTCCAGCAAGAGGCCAGTTGCTCACTTCCTGTCCTGTACCTAGACAGCCACTGGGGCCCACTAGCTGGTGTCTGCACACTTATAGCCAACAAACCAGGGCGCCTGTTGCCAGTAGTTTCAGAGTTGGGTTCCCCACTCCCCTTTACTGCCTTCTGCATGTGCCAGGGAGAACATGTTCCCCATTCTCCTTTACTGCCCTTCTACATGTGGAAAGGGCTTTGGTGTTTTTTGTTTGTTTGAGACAGAGTCCCGCTCTGTCAACCCAGGCTGGAGTACAGTGGCGCAATGTTAGCTCACTGCAACCTCTGCCTCCCACGGAGAACTGGACCATGGCGTCTAAAAGGCCCAGCTTCTTTTCTCCTTGTCCCATTTCCTTTTCTTTGTTTTCTTTTCTTTTTTTTTTTTTTTTTTTTTTTTTTTTTTGAGATAGTCTTACTTTGTCGCCTGGACTGTAGTGCAGTAGCACGATCATGGCTCGCTATAGCCTCGAACTGCTGGGCTTAAGTGATTCTTCTGCCTCAGCCTCCTGGGTAGCTAGGACTACATGTGCACACCACCACTCACAGCAATTTTTTCTGTGTTTTGTTTTTTTGGTAGAGACACAGTCTTGCCATGTTTGCCTGGCTGATCTCGAACTCCTGGACTCAAGCCATCCTCCCACTTTGGCCTTCTTGTTTCTTTTCTAAAACTCCTTCTGTATGGTAGTTCATTCAATTTTTAAATACATCAAGCTCAAAAGAAAATACTGTAGGGCCGTGTTAACATTCATGTGGGCTGGAAACAAATGTAGCTCAGGACCACATTTTTTAAACTGAGGATTGAAAAGGTAGATGGGAGAACAGGAAACACATGAAGAGTTATACACATGTGCGCAGAGAGAGGTGAGAACTGAGAAGGAGAATGAATTGGAGACAAAAGCTTCATTAGACTGAGAGGCAAGCAGTGGCAGTATACCAAGGTCACTTCTAATTTAGACCATCTAATTGGCAAACAGGCTCCAAATGGCTATCATCTCACAGGGCTTGGAATTAATGAACCTCGATTATTTTCATTACCTTCCTCTTAAGATACAGGCAAGGTGAGAGAGCTGGTACCCAGGTGGGTGTGACTATCCCCAGGCCAGTGGCCGCCCTAGAGCCCCAGATGACCAGCCTGTCCCAGAGACTCACAGACACACAGGCACACATGAGGCATAGAGAGTCACAGACACTGATGGAAAAAAAATCACAAGGTTACAAACTATTGGTCTCAAAAGAGATACAGAGAAAAGTGCAGGCAACACAGGGCCAGGAGCATGGAAGGGAAATCTGTGCAGGTAAAAAAATACAGAATAATTAAGAACTACCAAAGGGAGCGAAGACAAAGGGCTAGAGAATATGTTCCTAAGCTGCCCAGGAGCCAATCCCATCTCCACTGTGAGGTCATATTTTGTTAAATGATGAAAGAACAAAGAGAATTTCCCCATATCAGTGCTTCAGGATCCCAGTGGTATGTCCTGTCACTTAGAAAGATAGTGATCAATTAGAATAATTTAAGAGTATTGAAATGCATGGTAGGTGGTCTTTCCTATTCTCATCCAGGGGCCAGAAACATGGGCCCCATGCCTTCCACCCTCCTTTCCTGAAAGAATAGGAAAATAAGGGCACGGAGCAGCAGCTCCTACATCTCTTTCACCAATTTGAAATCTCAAGCTTCTTTGTAAATAGGTGAGAGTTCTTATGTGAAACTGACATTAGGGGCGGGCTACCCAGCCAGTTGTGGAGGGGCCCTTGTCTCATCTCCCTTAAGCTTTATAGATTTCCTTTTCATATGACGTGTGCAGAGACACTCTTTGCAGCTCTGTTTCCAATAGGCCAAGAAGAATGAAGTGCTGTGGGTGCAGTCTCCATAGTGGAGGGCCAGCACTGCAATTGTTCCTAGTGGAGAATATTTCTCAAGCCCCCTCATCAGTAAGAAGAAGGGGGCCCATGGAAGACATAGATATGAAATGCAGAGCATAAGCAAGCAGCTGTTACCATAGCAACAGACATATTAGACACTGCAGGTTCCTGAAAGCTGTCTGATAAGGTATTATTAAATGAAGCCTCCTCAAAACGCACTCCATTTACAACTGAACGGAAAGACGTGTAGAAAGTAATCTGTTTCCATTTATCAGGGTGGAATTTACTTTTAGTGGGACTGAACCGAACTCAAGCTAAATCCTGAGACTTTGGACCCAGACAGCAAAAAATATTTACCAGAATTTATAGCTGTAAATAGCCCGGACACACCCCATGTCTGCCAGGAATCATCTGTTTGGGAGATTTTGCAAGCTTTTCCTATTCTGCAGCCAACGGCAACTAACTCAGTCAACCCATTTGGAAAGAAAGAAGATTCACTCCTCTTGCTGCTATTCATCCTAGCCACTCAGGGACAAAGCAGACATAACTTTCTTCTCCTGGAGGATGAATGACCGTAGAACTGGCCATTCCTTAACGATATGGTTTAGAAAATGGAGCCCTGATTAGACGGGCATTTTTCATCATGCTGTTTTCAGTTTCCTGCTGTAGTTGGCCATGAACAAACAGATATATCGTTAGAGAGCCTAACCAATACTTTCCCAGGGCCAATTTTCTAACAAAATGACAGTAAGATACTCTCCCGTGACATGATTTTAACCATAGGTTCATTATAATCACTTAGTTTTAAAACAATTGCAAATTCCATTTTTATACCAAATTTTTCAGAGGAAAGACACTGGCATCTGCTTTGATTCATCAGGGCAGAGACCAAGATCATCAGTATTCCAGTCCTCAAACAGGATCTCGGGTTCACCTTGTGGTAGGCCCACAAATTCCTTCTAACAACCCTGGTTGCTCATTTTTTTCCTGCTGAACTAAAGGACTGAGATAGAAATGCATAGTTTGGCTCAATGCAAACTATCCCCATGACTGGACAGACCAGTTCAATACTGACAGCCATGCCATACCTCCATCTTCCCATGCAAAGAGAAAACTCATCCTTGCATATACATCTTTCGGGAAAAAGTAAAATACTTGGCCGGGCGCGGTGGCCCAAGCCTGTAATCCCAGCACTTTGGGAGGCTGAGACGGGCGGATCATGAGGTCAGGAGATCGAGACCATCCTGGCTAACACGGTGAAACCCCGTCTCTACTAAAAAATACAAAAAACTAGCCGGGCGAGGTGGCGGGCGCCTGTAGTCCCAGCTACTCGGGAGGCTGAGGCAGGAGAATGGCGTAGACCCGGGAGGCGGAGCTTGCAGTGAGCTGAGATCCGGCCACTGCACTCCAGCCTGGGCGACAGAGCAAGACTCCGTCTCCAAAAAAAAAAAAAAAAAAAAAAAAAAAAAGTAAAATACTTACATGATTATATTTCTCATAACTTTCAACTTTATTCCTGAATCCATTAACTTTCTCTTGTTGCTAACAAATTGACTTCCTATTACCAGTGCATTTCCCACAACCTGCATACTTCTCAGAAATGTCTAGAAAACATTTCCATGGTCTGCTATGGAAAGATTAGGCACATAGGGGTTTCTATACAAGGTACCAAGCACAGCAGTGCTTTAGGGAGCAGTGTCTCCTACATAATTACATTGTCAGGGGTTCTAGAACACTATTTATTGGCCAGTCCCATGGATATATCCTCATGCTCCCAATTTTATATTTGCAAAATACTTGATGGAGGGTAACAGTGGTTATCAAACATTGGTGTGCAAAGAATAATCCAGTATGGCTGTTGTATAGCGTTCATGAGAGTCTCCATAAAGGTTAAGGATCACTGCTTCCAAAGGTGCTAGTTAATGGGTAACTTCCAGAAATATCTTAGGGATTGATACCTAAGCAAACACAGAAGTAATATCCTGCCCTTGAAGACTCTGTTGGTAAATGAAGATTCACAATGACCACCACACTTGCCACTTGAAATTTACCTTGCTATTGCTGTTATGAAAATATGACAAACAATGAATATTTGAAATATAAGTTATACTCTAGTCCCTAGAGATATATAAATGAAGTTTTTACTGTCTAATGTAAACCAGTCGTGCAGATTACTATAGGCTCAGTCCCTAGACTAGATTTATATTAAAATAGCAAAAACAATCACCTAAGTAAAAGAAAAATGTAGGTCAGTATTGACAATGCTTCCCTCCCCACATCTCTTTCTGTTCCTTCAGGCTCCCATGGTTCTAGTCCATCAACTGGGAAGTACAACGAGACCTGTTACTTCCAAGGCTGATGAGAAAGCTGAGGAAACCAGTAACACAGAAACCTACGGGTCCACAGAAGGAGGTTATCACTTACACAGAATCTTTACACAATGTTCATCAGCTGATTTGAAAATACCCACAGAAAGTTAATTTATACTTGAAAGACCTCTGAAAGGCAACTCATGCTAGGTCACCTTTGAGCTTCCCATTGGCTGCTAAGGTTCTCTTGATGCATCATCGATTATATGTTCTTCACGACTAAACATCACTTACAACATTATTCATTAATTTTTGCAGAACCAAATGGAATAGGAAATGCCTAGAAGTGACATGTCTGTGACCTGCACATTATAATGTGCAGTTGTGAACAGACTACCTCTCTGGGTATCTTCACATGAAACGGCAATCAAATTAACTTCTTATTACTCCACTGCTAAAATAATGCTAAGGAAGAGGTGAGAATAGTTCTTTTTGGTGGTTTTTCCTCTAATGATCAGGAAAGGGCTTTGGTGTTTTTTGTTTGTTTGTTTGTTTGTTTGAGACGGAGTCCCGCTCTGTCGCCCAGGCTAGAGTGCAGTGGTGCAATGTCAGCTCACTGCAACCTCTGCCTCCCGGGTTCAATTGATTCTCCTGCCTCAGCCTCCTTAGTAGCTGGGATTTCAGTCACCTGCCACCATGCCTGGCTAATTTTTGTATTTTTAGCAGAGACAGGGTTTCGCCATGTTGGCCAGGCTGGTCTCAAACTCCTGACCTCAGGTGATGCGCCTGCCTCGGCCTCCCAAAGTGTTGGGATTACAAGCGTGAGCCCCCACGCCTGGCCAGGAAATGACTTTCATAACAGCACCAGCATAGTCAAAAGTAGGACATCACCATCACCGGCACTATTTTGAAAAGTTTTCATATTACAGTTAGATTTACATCTTTACACTAATTAGGCCATGTTTATAGTGGTCACTCAGGGGCATGCTTTCAAAATCTGCAGTTGTAGCAATATCATGTTCAAATGCAAAACCCACATTCACGAATCAGCAAATCCAGCTCAACATTTTCTTGCTTTGAAAATTAAAGTATCCACTGAGAAACTCCTCCATTACAGGGCTACCCCTAGAGTTGGAAATTGCGGGTTCAAATCTCATCTCTGCTCCTTACAAATGGCATCAAGTCAATTAACATCTTTGAGCCTCAGCTTCCTTATCTGCTGATGGGAATGTGCCAAAAAATTTTTTTTCCTTTTTTAAAGAGAGAGAGTCTCCCTCTGTTACCCAGGCTGGAGCACAGTGGCCTGATCATAGCACACTGCAACCTCAAACTCCTGGGCTCAAGTGATCCTCCCAACTCAGCCACCCAAGTAGCTAGGATTACAGGTGCATGCACCACCATGCCTGGCTAATTTTAAAGTATGTTTTGTAGAGACGGGGGTCTCATTATGTTACCTAGGCTGGTCTCAAACTCCTGGCCTCAAGCAATCCCCCCACCATGGCCTCCCAAAGAACTGGGGTTAGCGGTGTGAGCTAGTGTGCCTGGCTCCCTTTTAAAACAAAAACAAAAACAGAATTTGTTATGAGGATGAAATGAGACACAATGAAGGTAAGAGCAATCTAGTCCATGACCTGCTCAGTAAAGGTTTAAAGAATTTGAATAATGATTTCTTCACATAAATGGTTAGCTAATCCATACCTCTGTCCCCTGAGGGGAGAGAGGATGATAAGGGAGGTTGAGAAACATGTTCAGCACTTTGGGCTATGGTCATGCCAAGTCTAAGGCAGGGACAGTACAACAAAGGTCACAGAATGAGGACTGTTTTCTGACGTTTCCAACTCTACACTGGCTTTCTCGTCCAATAACACAGTATCTTGCCCATGTTACTGCGTCACCTTTGACCCTGGAGAAAGACCATAGGGTGCTGCTTCTGGCTGCCTTACCGTCATAATGAGCTTCTCCACGCAGTCAGGTGCCACGCTATGGAGGTGGGTGAGGTGCAGCTGGAGGTGGATCTTGTTGTTGAGCATGTCCTGGCACAGGGGGCAGCGAAGCATGGGTTGCACTGAGTGCTGCGTCATGGCATGCACCCGGAGCCGGTTGACGTCGGCATTACTGTACTTGCAGTAGGGACACTGGTACATCTGTGGGGAACACACCCACTGCTTTGAGCAACTGTGTATGCCCCCAAGTCCGCCCACCCAAAAGTTTGTTCCCTACCAATGTCTAAAACACCTCACCTCCCCACCAGCAGAGTCCCTTCCAGCCTCACCTGCTCCGGTTTGGTCTCCTCAGCTGTTTTTGGTCGCTTCGAAGAGAGGGGAGACTCTGAGCTACCTGGGAAGGAGATGCGTTTGGAGGTTGCAGGAGAATCTGTCAGCTCCTTCTCTGCTTGGCTGGACGATGCTAGAAGAGAAAGTAGAAGATGCAATACAGCAGCCAGACCAGGCCAGCTCCCAGAGGGTTTGTGTTGGGTGAAAATCAACATTCATTTATAGCACAGGATTTTCTTAAAACACCACAATTCAAGAAGGATGAACATCCGGACTGATTTATCAAGCATGTTGGAAAAGAAGCAAGTGTTTCTTTCTCCCCCATGAATTTCTGTCACTACTTTAACAACTGAACATTAGGAAAAGAAGGCAAAGAAATGGAATAAAAGGCTCTGGAGTTGGATTAAGCTAAATTCAGTCTGTTCTAACCTCCCCCAATCTAGACACAATCTGCTGGCTTGTGGGGGGCAGTAGGGCTGAGGGTGGGTGGGAAAGTCTCACCAGCTGCTTTGCCAACCTCAGTACCAGACATGCTGTGCTTCAGAAATCTAAGAAGAGATGTGCTCTCAACTCTATTGTCCCTCCTCTTGGAATCACAACATGGTACAGCACCAGCAACATGAAAAATGTGATTTGAGAAAGGTTCACATGAATATCAGCACACCAAATATGTGGGGGAAAAAATCAAATTTGGATTCAGCAGTTTGCTTTTGGGGAAGAATATAATTGAGGAGTGGAACTCGGCAGGGCCTGAATCCAGGATATAATCTAGCCAATGCTCCAGACCCAAGAGTTTATTCAGAGTGGGTGGGAATAGGGAAAGTTTCCTATCAGCTTGCCCAAACCATGCCTCCACGCCCCTCTTGCCTATACCACCAAAAAACCAAACACTAATTAAAGAGGAGCAGCCCATGAGGATTGAGTAGCACACAGCATGTACAGA
The DNA here is from genome assembly GCF_024542745.1 of Macaca thibetana thibetana. NCBI lineage: Eukaryota > Metazoa > Chordata > Mammalia > Primates > Cercopithecidae > Macaca > Macaca thibetana. The sequence goes on along the minus strand of NC_065597.1, from coordinate 14,687,309 downwards.
AGTGCTGGTGGAAGGAGTTCTCTGAAGGTTGGAAAGGAAACATTTCTTTACCTTCTCTATTGTTAACCCTGATCAGTAAGCATTAGGTTAGGATCAAGGTTTATAGTTAGGAAAAACCTGCTATCTGCTCCTCCTTCCGGTAGAGGCAAACACTTTGATAAGAAAACAGCCAGGCTGAGGGTTTATCCAGGATAAGCAAGGCTCCTCCAGTTTAAACACAGTGTGGTTGGATCTGATTGTTCCATAACCTGGTCAATATCTGAGTGTTGGCTCTTTCATTTGTTTTGAATGTGGGACTCCATTTTTCAGAATTTTGCTTAAAGCAGTAAGAATAAAAGTGGTAGTGAGAAAATATACATACCCACTGCCCTCATGAAAAAATAATGTGACTCAGCATTCAGGTCACTGAATTAGAAAGCCCAATTTTTATTCCCTGTTAAACTGCTTTCTTTTTTACCCTGTCTAGTTATCTGTCATGTATTTCCATTTATGCTTGGGTTTGAAATTTGTTCTGATGTGGACACCAAGATGCTGTCATTACTTTAATAAACAATTTTAGAAAATCAATTTTATTCATTAAAATCATAAGGCCACAATATAATTTTGAAAAGAAAAATTTGCCAGATGCAGGAAATATATTCCAGGAAGTTGATGCTCTTCCCAGAATGCACATATTGTGACCTTTAACCCCAGTATCTTGGTAACCTGGTCTACATAAGTTTGTAGGGCATCCATTATTTAAAAAGTACAAGGACAAGCATATTACACACAGATCCTCCTCCTCCCAACACACACATTCATAACAGTACTTTAATCTGTCTCGAATCGACTTCAAACCCATTTTGCTCTTAATGGGAGTTATTCATTTTCACTTGAAAGGTAATACATGACGGCTGGATGTTTAATGTGATGGACTGGCTGCCGATTAACTAGGTGCTGTAACATTCTACACCAGTTCCCCCATGGCCCACTTCCCATCTCCTGGCCCCGCTCAGACCTGATCCTACGGAACGTTGCGTTGGCAGGTTTTAGACCTTGCAGTGCGATGGGCTGCTCCTGAACACGTCTACATTTGGAGTCTAATTAACGTTTTCAGGAACTTAAGTTCCCTTGCCCCCATAAACTTCCTTATTCTCCATCATTTTGATTTTTGCTTGGTGGTTATCTTCTACATATTAACTCTTCAAATGTATTCTCAACGTGGGGTGGGTGAGCGCATCAAATAATACTTCCAATGTTTATTCGTCATTGCCATTTCTTTACCTTCTCTACTGTGAACCCCAATCAGTAGTCATTAGGTTATGTTCAGGGTATATATAGTTAGGAAAAAGCTGCTGTCTGCTCCTCCTTCCGGTAGAGGCAAACTGAGACATAGATTCTATTCCATACACCCATCCCCATCTTTTTGTTACTCTGCCTGACTAAAAACAACACCTGTTTTACAGGACTGTGACTGCCTTGTAAATGCCCTCAATCTACCTGCCCCCCTACTATGGAATGAGTCAACTGTGCACTTGCTCAATAGTGTGGATGAATGGGCACCGAGGCTGAGACCACCCAACTCATCTCTCTCCCAGAGCTGAAAAGCAAACACAGTAACCCAGTGCAGCATTAGTTTCCTCATAGGACCAAAGAGTCCATCCTCTTCCTTGAATGCTGAACACATGATGAATTGTGGTGAGGTTGCAGAGGTGAGAATTCTGGTTTCAGAAGCCACTATTCTTTCCCCCTGCATGGAGAGGGGAACTTTTTTTTTTTTTTTTTTTAAACTCAAACTGCTCTGGAATTCTAAAGCTTCTTTTGTGAGCTTGAGCTAAGGACCCATTATAAAGTGTTTTAAAAAATAAAATCACCACTTGCTCACTCATTTCTCTTTCTTCCCAGTAATACAACAGCCCTGCTTTAACATGAAATGCTGCATCCACTGGTGCACAAACTTCAGGTTCATCTCCTTTCTATCTAGGACAATCTTCATCTTTATTAGATCAAATCTGTCTAGAAGTGGACATTAGCCACCTGCAGCTCACTGGCCCCTTCTCTAAAGATAAAGCAATGCCATTCTTATAACAGATTCTATAAACATCCAGTTACAATCTCATTGTGTTTCCGTGAGTGATGTGGGAATGGCTCGTAAGAGTTAACTATGGCTGACCCATGCCCCTCCCTTAATTGACCTTAGACATTAAAATGTCAATCCCTATCATGACATGGTACCAAAGTCGTTACAACATTTCTGTAGACGGACAAACAGTTGTGCAAGTTCTGGTCAGGTGCTGTGGCTCACGCCTGTAATCCTAGCACTTTGGGAGGCTGAGGTGGGCAGATTACTTGAGCCCAAGGAGTTCAAGACCAGCCTGGGCAACATGGTGAAACTCCATCTCTACAAAAATTAGCCAGGTGTGGTGGTGGGTGCCTGTAGTCCTAGCTACTCAGGAGACTGAGGTGGGAGTATCACCTGAGCCTGGGAGGTTGAGGCTGTGGTGAGCCATGATTGTGCCACTGCATTCCAGCCTGGGTGACAGAATAAGACTGTCTCAAAAAAAAAAAGAAAAAAAAAGTTTTGCAAGTTCTCCATCAACATGCTAGATGAGAGTTTATCACAGGCCACAGTCAGAAGTTCTCTCAAGTTTCTTCTCTCTGAACAACTTCAAAAGGGCCAGAGTCTCAGAATCAATTTCTACGTCAGTTCTGTCACTAGCATACATCATAGGCATAAGTAAATGAAGTTGATGAATACCAAGAGAGAAAGTACTGTGGTTTCCCACTTTGAAGCCTTTTCTAAACTTAAAGTCCAGAAGACATGTCACAATATACAAAACACTCTTAAAAATCAATTACTGGTCACTTTAAGCCTGCTATGATGTCACATAAGTGAAATGGAAATACATGCACTCCAGAGACAAGACATACTTCAGACAATTGCTGCCTGGAACGTTTGGTTTATACTGGCAACAAAAAAACAAACAACTTGAAGCGTTAGTAACTGTACTGGTTTGTACAATAATGACAAAATGATTTGGAAACAATCTAGATATCTTACAATAGGGCATGGTGTAAGTAAACAATGGTACAGCCATTCTACTGAGTATTAGAAGACATTAACACTGACTGCTATGAAGCAATATGGAAAAATCATTGAGAATGCAAATCAGAAAAGAAGATAAAATGTGTACTATCTCATTTTACAGCTATGTAAAAAGCAGGTATTAGAAAAAAAGACTAGAATGATCATTGTCTTTAGGTGATGACATCAAGGACCACTTTATAAGTTTTTCACAGTCATTTCATTTTTAATATTATAGTTATCAGTTAAGTTCAACCGCCCATGAAAAAGTTGGTATTGGCTCTATACTGTGCAAAACATCAGATGATATTTTTTACTTTGCTGGTAAAAGCAATTTCTCTCATTTTGGCAGCTATAAAATATGAAAATATGTGTTAAATCTCAGAGAATCTTCCACAGGCAACATGTTGGGCTCCTGGGATTTCAAAGGGGATAAAAATGTGGTAAGGAATCATGCAACTGAATGCACTATAGATGACAAACTCTATAAAGCTAGGAAAATGGGATATTGTGACAACGAAATGCTGGGTCAAACTCCTACTCAAACTTAACCGGATGTGCTCGCTATGGATTCTACGCCACACAGACTTTCTAGGGAGTGAGAAAGCACTTGCTCTGCTTGTTAGTGTTACGGTGGCCCTACCCAATGCGCGCTGATGAGGCGCAGGAAAGACTAGCATGTCCCTGTTATGGAGTTCAGAAATTCAAAAGTCGGCTTTCTGGGCCAACAGTCACCACTTCTCCTCATACTGTGATGAGTTGGCCAACTAAAACTCACAAAGACAAATACTGAGAGAGACAAACCTGTTCATGATTGTCTATTTTATCCTCTTGGGCTACTCTGCATTCTAGGCAAAAGTATTTCATTTCAAAGGGAAGCACAGTTGTCAATACATGGCTCCCTTAGGGGGAAAATCATTTATGCATGGAGACACCAACTTCCAGATATCCTTTGATTTTATCATATTTGTTTTAGAAGTATTTAACCTCTAAAAATAATTACTTCAAAAGTTACCCCTCTACTCAAGCTAGTTAGAGGGAATAGGGAAGAGAGCTGATAAGCATTCATGCAAAGTTTTGTTTGAAATTTGCAAGAAATGGTTTTATTATATCATAAGCATATAGAATAATTAAAATATGGCTAGCAAAACTTCATGTAGAAAGTGACTTACTTTAAGGAACAGTATTACTTAGAAAGCTTATAAAGTGGCCAAAGACGGTAGAAGCACAGCCTTTCAACATTCACAGTCCCTTATAACTTTACCTGATAAAACCATTCTTGCTAGAACAAATTCTCATGTGATCCCAATCTTTGCTAACAAATTCGACATCCGAATCACTGAAATTCTGGCCACGGAAAACTTAAGAGTTGTCCTTGCAATCCCAGTGGACTTAATGCCAACACAGGCTTCATTTATCATCTAGTAACTCTATACAACTCTGAAGCCAAGTAAGGCGTGGAGCCGCTGCTTCATCAAAGATAAACCTGAAGAAAAATTGCAAGTGAAGTAAATATGGAACCTTAAGGTCCCTCATTTTCAAGATATCCACTTGCCCTCCAAGAAAACCAACATACTGGCAGAATTAGTTTCTGTGTTTCCTGAGCAAAATTCATCTTCTCATCACTCAGCACACCAGTGAGCTATTGGCATGGTGGGCATCCTACGATGCAGACCAGTAACCCTCTGGCCAGCGGCCTCCCTCCCTTGGTGAGATCCTGGGCAGGCACTGAGGTGTCCACGTTACTGGGAAGTTTCTTTTGCATCTCTTCATGGTAGAGTGACTCTTGGAGGTGGTAGTCACCAAAGTGCTGATCCTCTTCCTTTCTGAGGTCCCAAGGTGAGCCCACTGAGGGCCTGGGATGCTGCCTGACATTTGAACCTTGTGGAGAATCCAAAGGCAGCCACCACCCCCACCTCTCAACTATCAGACTCTTAGCTAAAAAGTATCACTGACAGCCCCTCCATCTAAACTTCCATCTCCCAAACCAGCAACATAATGGAGGAACCAATTAAATGATTATTAATTCATGCTACTTTCCGTAAGCCAGAGGTTCTCATCGCCTTGCATTCCGTAAACCAGCTTGCCACCTGCCCCAGAAATTTACAGCAATCTTTTCTCTATCTCCGTTGACTAGCGAAAAAATAAATTCACACAACTCCATACTCAATGTCTGAGCTGGGATAACTATTCCAACACACGAGACATATATGTATCATGAGATCTGAAAATGGTCCTTCAGCTCATAATTAAATGGAAGGTGCAATGTGTGTTTCCCATAGCTCCTCTCTCTCAGCTTCTCATACCTCATGCTCCCTCTAGACAGCACAAATGCAATGTTTCCAGAGGGTCATCTGTGCTTCTGGATTTTGTGATCTTCTGACTTTCATTGAAAGTAGAGTTACTCTTGGCATTTGCTTGCAATTCCTTCCCCAGAGGATAGGCTGGGCTTTCTTACTCAAATCTCCTGTGGAGCTACTGCACTTGATAAGTGGCCAAAGATCTGGCTAAATTTTCTTCCTCCCCCAATAGAGAGAACAACAGTTCCTTTAAAGAATCTGCTTTCCTGCCAGCTTGGTCTTTAAACATGCACGGTCTCATTCTGCCTCCAACCAAGCACTTAGAGATGTTTCAAAGAGGAACAGGGGTAGAGGGGAAGAGGATTTGTGTGAAGCAGATGCATGCACATGTCCACTCAGCAGGGGGCGGTCTTCATGCCACAGCTAGAAAAGAGCTGAGGCTTCTCTCTTCCCTATCCAAAGGAGCAGGATCTGTCTCAACATCCAACCTGGTGAAGTTAAGAACCTTCTATTCAAAACACAGTCTTATTCTCTGGAAATGCAAGCTATCTTGCTCCCATATATCCCTAGAAAACACCTACCCCCAAAAGCAGAATATGCCTACACAGGTATGGCAAGACACAGAGGTTCCATCAACTTCACAGACCTTTTGTTTCTAAAAAGGATTTCAAAGAAAATTTGATTTATACTACACATAGTTATAAGAGTTACTCAGGGAAAGGCTAATTATTTTTCTTCTCCAACTTAAATATGAACAAAATAGGTCAGCACTTTAAAACTCCAGCAGCTCTTAGGTGTTGTTATGATTTTACTTTTTGTTTGGAAATAATTATAGCTTCACAGGAAGTCACAAGAACAGCATAGAAAGAGCCCATGTATACTTCACCCAGGTGTTACTTATTAAGCAGTTTAGATAAAGATTTCCAGGTCTTCAATCACTCTTCATCGTGACCCTGCCTCTCTGGCTCCCTCCCTCTCTCCCCAACCCCCAATGTTGCTTACATCTAGCAAAACCTAGGGCCCTATGCCTGTCATACACCTTCCCTGTCCTTTAGGAAAGCTCCATGCCTCCCTAACCCAGCAAGGGCTCAGGACCTCCTGTCTAGTTAAGAAGTAGATCTCAAAACCTCACGCTTGTCACTGAGATCGCAGCCTTGAGGTTCAGCAAATGCCACAATGTGTCAGACTCCCAGGCAGGGTTCACTGAAATACAGATCACAGCCCCTGTCCTAAGGTTCTAATTCAGTAAGTCTGGGTCAGATAATTTGCATTTCCAGTTAAGTTCCCAGGTAATGCTGATGGTCTGGGGACCACACTTTGAGAAGAGCGGTCAGAGCCAAGGCTTTGTGTAATAGGTAGGAACCACGCTGCTTTGCGGTCTAACTAGAATTAAATGAGAGGGCCCAGCAAGCATGGGCCAATCTGTCAGTCCACTTTAAATGACTCTGATGACATGATACTCTCATCTAAACTCAGGGATGATAGCCAGGTCCGGTCTCATAGCCTAGATGTTTTAAAATACCCTCAGGCCACCTGTTTACTCTAAAACAAATGCAGACACCTTCAAAACCAGAAATTCAGAAGGAATAAGCTCCACGTGTTCTGTTAGCAGCGTAATCCAGAAAAAGGACAGACTCCCTTGTTTACAGAAATCTCTTTATTTCCACATGTCCTATCCTGGAGAGCCTCTGTGAAAAGGGCGCAAATACCTGTGGGCCCCTTCCACCTTGCAGAAAGAGGAAGCATCTTTTTAGTGCTGGCTTCCCTAGGCCAGGCACCTGCGGGCCTCAGCAGCTGAAGGCCCTCTATGCTTCAGCTCTGGAAGGATGCACAGACCTATGCTAGCCCCCATTTGCACAAGTCAGCAATCTGGGAATGGGGGTTCAGGCACCATTCTGTGGGGCCTCTGCTTTCTCTGCAGGAAGCAGCCTCTCTGGCAGGCTCTGGAAGCCTCAAGGTGGGATGGTGGGCACACAATGACCGGTGGGTGCTGCTGCTTGCTCTGCATATTTGGGGAGAAAAACAGTGCTGAGCCCTAAATCAGAGACATCAATCTGTTGCACTAATTCCTTGCTGAAATATGCATAAGGCTGCTTAACCACACTGATCTGAGTTCCCAAAAGGCCATTCACATTTCAGTTTCAAGACACCTTGCTCCCTCTGTGTCAGGTTTGCAAATGAACCACCAGTCAAAACAGAGCCACCACCTGGTTTAGACCAACATCAGCTGTTGGTCTGTTTAATCAATTATAGGCATTGGACTGCCACCATGAGCCTGGCTCATGCCAGGATTTTGGAGGCCTGCTAAATATTCCTGATTTTGATTTTGACCTGATTCCTGACTTTGAGGTACTGAGTCGACCTGCCTGTCTTTGGCCTCTTGTTGGTTCCTGCAAAATATGCTGTCTTCCCCTGGCATGGCTTCCTGCAGCTATGGCCATGGTATCTTGTGAGGATGGGTGGCCACAGTCCAGGGACACACTAGGGGGTCTGCACTTATCACGCTTCCCTGTGGCTTCATTACAGGACTGTGAAGACAACCAGAGCGGGAAGGAACCTCAGAGACCTTTGGACCAACAAAGGAAAAAGCCCAGAGGTGCAGGACCTAGATCAAAACCAGTAGCATGCGAATCATTCTGGGATCGGGCCAAAGTTAATTAACAGAGGACCATTCAGTCTCCACCGAGTCAAACAATAATTAGGTTAGTTAGGGTCTCCGAGCCCCAACACAGTCTAGACTCTGAGAGACTGCAATATAGCAATATTCTTCTAGTTTCTTCTCCATTCCAAATCTGTCTTCCTAAAATACTAAATTTTATGAGTGAAAGTGAACTTGTGAACATAAACAGATAAAATATGGGTGTGTGTCCAGAATGGTGACAGATACAGAGAACTGCTGAATGTAACTTATCAGAACCTTACAAACTGGTCTTCCCTCGTGATCCACCTAGGGTTTGTTTTTCCTAGTCCAGGTTCCACAGGAAAGTGTGAGAACTTGTACTTAGGGAAGAAAGACATTACTCAGGTTCCTGCAAGGGTGGGAAATGGGAATGATTCTCCACTTTCCCCTCCAGATTTAGGCACTACGAAGACTGTCAACATCTTCTCTTGGTATTTTGTACAGTACAGAGAGATAGACACCCTACATTGAGTAATGTTTATATTTAATATCAGTGCTGCTTTCCATCTCCATTGAGTTCCCACATTCAGCTCACTCACAGTACTCCAAAGGCCTAGGATAAGTGACCTGTGTGAAAGTGCAGGGAGGTGGTTCTGGAGCGCCTTCAGGGACTCCTCAGGAACTGATGTTTTTTCACTTGTTTGCCTAAGGCCAAGTTCTCTTCACCCAAAAGCATCAGTCAGCCCCCCTTGCTAGGTAATAAAGCACAGTGCTTTGTAGCGCTGGTCACAGTTGGTTCAGATCCTGACTGTGTAACCTCAAGCATCCTATCTGACTACACTGAACTTTCCGTTTCCTCATCTGTCAGTGGGGTAACACTGACTACACACGGTTTCTGTGCCGCTAGCCAGAGATCAGGCATATGACGCCTACCACAGAGTCTGGCACATGGTGAAAGTGCAAACATTTGTTGCTATGGTTTCTTTTTTGGAAGGATTGGAAAATAATACTGGTGGGGCTATAAAACCACAGAACGAGGGGAGAAACTTGTTTATTTTTGCTTTTTTACGGGCTTTCCAGTGAAGACCAGAAAGCCTGCTAGACAAATTCTAAAAGCTGTAACACTGAAACTTGGTTTTTAGGACAAGCAAAGGCACCCTAAATTTGTCTTTTCTGTATACCAGGATGAGACAATCCTATTAACCCATGGATTTAATGTCTACAAAGCAGAAAGTAGAATAACTTGGACTTGAAGGTACTTATGTCATGCTATTTTACCAATTGATTGTTAATGAAACATCTGAACAGTATTAAGCACTTGCTAGGTGCTAGGGATTACAAAAATCAATGGTTGCCACACAGCTCCTGACCATAAACAGCTGACAACTCTGACAAGAGAAGCACAGAACTTAAGTTCTCCTCCTCCAATCTTCCTGTAAGTAGAGAAAGTGATAATGTTACATGTTCTTTGGCTTTATAATGTAGGAAATGTATCTGACTCAGAAGGCAAATTGGGGTTTGAGTGCAACTCTGACACCCAAAAGTTCCCAATCTATGAGCCTTACTTAGTTCTCAAGGCTGCAAAACGAAGGTAACATTGGACCCAAGAAGAATATGAGAACCTAATGAATGTGCTCTAATATCCCCCACGGAAAGGCACAATGGTAATTTTTTTTTAACAATCATGATTATAGTAACAGAGGTACTTTCTCATTGGCACAAAAATTAAAGCCAGAACAAAGCAGGCAAGATTAACATGGCCACTCTGTAAGAATAACATGCAAATCTATAAGGTATTTTCTATAGTGATGAACAATGATTTGCTCCTTAATCTACATTTTCACTGCCCTTTATCTATACCTTGATGATAGTTCTCATTATACTGTGTCATAATTATGTGATTACATATGACAACACTTCTAGAAAGTGAGTGTTTTTTTTTTTTTTTTTTGCATGTCCTGTACCTGCCTTAGATATATCTGTGCAAGAAAATATTTGTTCAACTGATGTAGTCCCTATCTCTCTTATGACTTACAATATAAATTCTCAAAGCCAAGACCTTTGAATTAACTGGAATTCGGGCAAGTCCAGATATACACCACAGCCTGTATCTATTTTGGCTTCCCAACATAAAAATAGTTCATGGTTTGTTTTCAATTGTGAGACAGAATTCCGCCTGCAGTGACTTTAAGCAGCCAAGTATACTGGAAGTGGCCTGGAAAAAAGAGTGGGCAGTGAGAGAAGGGGGGACAAGCTGACTCTGAAAAAGCTGACACAGTCACACAATTCCCATCTATGTGTGAAAACATAAAACCAAAAACGGTTTCCATTGGCAGGACCATGAACCACAAAGGGGCCACGCACAATGGGCTCCCAGCATTCCCTCACATGCACCCTACTGCAAAGACAAATTTACTTTTGGGTGAGGTGGAGAAATGAAACCAAGCACTGGAAAGATACAGAGTTAGGCCAAAATGATTTCTGTAGAGGTGTGGTGGTGGTGAATGGCCTGGTTTCTAGTCAGCAACAGGGTTGGGATATAGGTGGCCACTCAAAGGCATCCATGTGAGTCTCCAAGGACTCCTCTGTTGATGTCCTCATCACACTGGCTCTGATACCACAGTGAGTCTGTCCCAAGAACACAGAACTAGGTAAGGGCATATGGTGCTCTGACACCCCATCAAGAAAAGTAGGCTTGGTGCTGCCTGACCTCCATCAAGAAAGCCTTGAACCTTTTATCCAGGGTATATTAACTAGCCACAGACAAGGAAAATCTTGGAAAGTTATCAGCATTCCAACTTTAGTAATTAATATGCTCCAAGATTCTATACTACTCTACAACTCTCCCTCCCCCAGTCATATTTTATGGAGCTCCAGATTGTTAAGAACCCATTTGGTCCAACCTGCCACTTTACAGATTTGGAAATTGAAGTCCAGAGACTTGAGGTCACAAAGGTAATCTTAGTGGCAGAATTAGGCCTTGAACCCAGGGCTTCCGACTCCTGTGAGTCCTGTGTTTTTCCTAACACATGTTTCCTCTCAGCACATACCTTCTTTTGTCTTTAGAGACTCAATTTGGAAAAAAAAAAAAAAAAAAAGTATTTTTTCAGCCTCTTTCCATTCTTTGTCACAGATTATATTTCAGGCACTAAGTTCCCCATACAAAGGCATCTCTATTTATACAAAGCTGTAAACAACAGGGAAAATAGGGGGAGGGCTGGTAATAGATTTGCACCAAGATGTGCCTGACCTGCTTTTTTTCAACCTTAGTAATTAGAAAGGCAGCAGGTCTGAAGGAATTATTCATATGCGGCAGGAGCCATACACTATACATTTATGTTAAACATGTCAAATCCGATTGAAATCATGCCTGCCAGCACCATATTCCATAAACATTCTTTTCCCTAACAGTCACCCAGACCTCGCCAGCCCATTAATACTTCCTTTAATAGCAGTCTTCCATAGATTCAAATCAGGGATGCTCCACTACACTAATTGCTGTGTTAGGTGAGCATCATAGATTTAAAAAAATTAATAAAGTAAAATTCCTTCAGGCCAATCCTTTAGAAAAATGAAAACACTCAAACTACCATTCTAACTCAAAAATTTACAAAAATATAAACATGAATGTCAGTTAGGGATTTCTGAAGCACTGCTGTGGTGTCATTTCAAGTTGAGCTATTTCCCTGCTTCCCTTCCAACCCCCATTTTTTAAAAGCACCAATACCCTCTGGTCATCTTGTCCCAAATTACCTTAACTAGACTCAGCTTGGTGCTCTGTGGCTGGAAACCATGACGACTACAGGAATTAAATAACCATCTTGCTATGATTCTTTGCCAAGAGTTCAATTTTTCCCCTAATTATTGGTGATAAAGCATCACATTAATTGTGTATCACTTAACTTATTGCAATTAATGATTAATTGGATAATCACTGCATTAATCATTGCTCAGTTGATGACATGGGGGGGCTCTTAATTCGAGAATACACACATTCAAATCTATTCCAGTAAAAGAGAACAAGGGTCATTTTCATGTTTCAAAAGAGAAAACCACGAAGTTGGACAGTGGCAATAGCTGTGCATTAGGGAAGAGAACAAAGAACTTTCCTACACCCTTCATTGGCCCACAGGAGCACATCACACTTTCCTTGACAAGATGTGCCCCAAGGGCCTGTACATGTGCTACCACTCACCATCTTGGAACTCTCAGGTGGTTGGGACTAGTGGATATCCCTTGTCTGTGTTTCACAGAGGATGTACCTGAGCCGAAAGAGGCCAAGTGCCTCAACCAAGGTCATATGCTGGCTGGTGGGCTTCCTGACTCCAAATCTAGTCTTTCCACATCACCATCCTGCTTTCAGACTGAGCACAACACCAACTCCTTACAAGATATATGTCCATAGTTGATAATCCAGTTCATTTTGAACATCCTGGACGTTGTCGTGTTACTATAATCACTGTACAATGTCAGGAGACTTCTGCTCCTTATACTCAGACATAGATGAAAACTAGATCAAATGATCAAAGTGAAAATGATCCTTCTCTGAGAGATGGTATATTGGTAAGAGCTTGGGCTCTGTCCTAAATTAGAATAAGTGGAAAAGCCAGTGTGTAAATCTGCACCTGTCTGTATACCTTTTGGCAACTTGCTAGAGTTTCTAACCTTCCTTTTTTTCACATCATGGCACACACAAAATGATGGCAAACTGGGATAAACAGATGAAGCAGGACCTGTGTACCTGTAAGCAATTCACGGCATGCCTGCTGGGAAGGACAGGTGTGAAGCTCTAGAATGGTACCTGGCACAGGGTTAGAGCTTTATGAAGCCTTTATAATTACCGGACAGTTGCTATACCTATGATGCATTCTTTCAGGGTTAGTTTTGTTCCTTTTGGGTATCCATAAGCTGCATGTGTGGCTCTTTAAATTTAAATTGATTAAAATTAAATACAATTTAAAGTTCAGTTCCTCAGTGGTACTAGCCAGACTTTACCGGCTCAATAGCCATATGTGGCAAGTGACTATTGTATTGTTCAGGTCAGATACAGAACATTTCTATCCATATCGAAAGTTCCATTCAACAGCACTGATCTATAGTAATATTGCTCTGACAACTATAGGCGTTCCTAAAATCCCCAGAAGAGTGTTAGATTCCCTGAAGGCAGGCCCTATAATCTCACTGAATTTGTGATCAGTAGAACTCTGCCCAGTGCCTTGCATGGGGTAGGGACCCAGCCATTGATCGTGGAACTGACCCAGCCTTGGTTCAGATCACTATCTTGCTTGCTGTGCTGCCACCCAGGGTAAAAGACCTGACATCTGAATAAAAGAATCCCAAAGAGGGACACCCAAAAAGGAAACCAGGAGGCCCACTCCAAATGTAGAAATAAGTAGCTGAAAGTGTTCAGTAAAGATTACCCATTCCTGCACATACCCCAAAACTACAAAATCAATAGCTGAGAAAATGCCAATTATCCAGGCCCATTTGAAATATTATTAATCTCCATCATGAACAGCTGCTAATCAACATAACAAATTGTGAAATCACTATTTATTTACTTGCCAGGAGGAAGCATTCCCCATCACGTAATCAGATAGGAACAGCTCAATTTAGGGAGAGAACAGAACAAACGTAGATTTTTAAAAAATATATAAAAGACTAAGAATCCAGAAGAAAGCTCAGAGGAGGTTGCTGGCACCTATATCGATTCCAAGATCAAACTGGCCCAAGTACCTTAATAAAGCCTGTCATTACACACTCAGATACTATAGACAAAATTATGCTTCAGGTCAAAAGAGGATCATCTGCAGGAGTAGGGAAAGAATTTTCCCTTCTCTCTTTACTACTGTGCAGCTGGCAAGGTGCACCTCTGAGTTATTCATTCAATCACTCATTCATCCATTTTCTGTGTGTCTTTTGGAAGTAAAGATTAAGTAGGTCTGTTGCTTGAATGAATGCATGAGAAACGGGAACCTTATTAAGGACGTTCATTTTTTATGGTGCTTATTTTACGTCTTTTAGTAGTCTCCTGACTGCCTAGCATGTCCACTAGTGCTGTGAAGACACACTCCCAATGAATCAGAAACACTCTGAATAAGATTTAATTGAACTGCTCTCAACAAAGCCTGCCCTAAACTGGTTGGAAGGATTAGAGAAGCACATATTGAGTGGCTATCATAGGGCAGCACATACAGTAGGGGCTTTGCAAATGGTGGCTCCTGTTTATTATTTCTGTAGTGCCTTAGCACACAAAATGCAGAAAACATATGCACCAAACATCATTCGCACGATCCCACTAAATCCTTGTATGTTGCGCCTCCCTCAGCTCAAAATTCCGAGGAGCCACATGCTGCCTTGCAACAGAGGACCCAAAGAGAAACTGCTACCAGTTTTCCTCATCTTATATATCACTAAACCATTAAACAAACAACTTACATAGAGCTTACAACATGCCACGCACTGTTCTGAGCTTCCCGTAGTCAAATAATCCTCACAGCAATTCTAAAGAAATAGGTACCATTTTTAATCCTCATCTCATCTGAGGAAACTGAGGCACAGAAAGGTCAAGGTACCTTGAGTGGGGTCACACAGCTAATGAGTGGCAGAGTCAGGATTAGAAATCAAGCACCCAAATCGTGACAACAAAGGACAGATGGCCCAGAAGGTCACCCAGTCGTCAAACTGTGTTTGTGAAATCCTTTTCCCCAGCTCACTTGGTGATCTGTTTAACTGCTATCTGAGCCATTTGTTTCGCTCTCATTCAACGTTGAGGCAAAACCAGGATCATGGTCCAGGCAAAGCCCCACAGGAGGATACGTCCCCCACTACATTTAGGGCCTTCCTTTGAGCACAGATGGTCATCCTCTATTCCTCGGTCCTACCTTACAAATCCTCCTAGGGTGTTTGGCCGTAACCCTCAATGTTTTCTGGAGTTCAGGCTTCTGGACACCACACAGGCCAATCTGAAGGGGAACGCTAAGCACGGTGGGCAGCAGAGTCCACCTGGTGTGCCGTCCATTCATTCGGCTGCAGTATGGCCCTGTCTCTGTCTCCCAGGAAACACTGAACAGTAGTGCATCGCCCACCCTGCGTATCCCTCCCGATATTTGGGAACTATTGTACTACCTCTCTAATTTCTCTTTTCTAGGCTGAATGACCCATTTCTTCAGCTTCTTCTCAAAGACAATATTTCTCAGCCCTTCAGTCATTTTCATTGCTCTCTTCTGGCCTCTCTCCAAGATTCTGTATCTTGTTTAAATAGTGAAGGCCAACATTGAATATGATTTAAGAACAGTCATGCCTGGAAAAGTAACAAAGGCCCAATGAATATGGGCTCTAGAAAGTAAATATTTTCTCAAAAACAAAAGTATTGTAATATTAATCATGGTAAGAATTAGGTTGATCAAATAAAATCATTTTTGTTGCCTGTCACATCATTTCCTCTTATTTTCTAAAAGACTTAACTGTCCCCTAAGTCTTCTCTGAAGTGACTTTGCTCCTCCTCAGAAACCCTAAGCTTTTTTAGTCTCAGCTTTTCTTCCCTTCAATATAGAAATCTTATCATCTTGAGAAATGGCCGTCCTCCTCTCAACACCAGTTTTTCCAGAAATAGCACTTTCTGTCTTGGCTTCTTCAGTGTCTTCTGCTTTGGGTAAGATGTCCCCCTTCCTGGCTGCACTGCTTGTCTCCCCTTTGGGTGGTTTTCAGCATGTGAGTGCTCACCCTGGGGGAGGGGGAGGACAGGAAGAATATCCAGGGCAGGCACCACCTGTGCAGGGCCCTGCCCAGGCCCCCAGATGCAGGACAAAGATCACCCTTCACTGCTGACTCCCTTAGAATTTTTTTTTTTTTTTTTGATCACCCAGGCTGGAGTGCTATGGCATGATCTTAGCTCACTGTAGCCTTGACCTCCCTGGCTCAGGCACTCCTCCCACCTCAGGCCCCCAAGCAGCTGGTACTACAAGCGTGCAACACAATGTCTGGCTAATTTTTTGTAGACACAGTGTCTCACCATGTTGCGCAGGCTGGTCTCGAACTTCTGAGCTTAAGCAATCTGCCGACCTCAGCCTCCCAAAGGGCTGAGATTACAGGCGTGAGCCATTATGCTCAGCTGAGAATCCTTCCCCCCCCACCACCCCTCCCACCCCCTGCTAAGAGTCTCACTCTGTCACCCAGGGTGGAGTGGCAGTGGCTGGCACGATCAGGGCTCACTGCAGCCTCAACCTCCAGTTGAGGGTTCAAGTGGTTCTCCCACCTCAGCCCCCCGAGTAACTAGGACTACAGGTATGTGCCACCACACCCAGCAAATTTTTTTTTTTTTTTTTTTGAATTTTAGTAGAGACAGGGACTCGCTATGTTGCCCAGGCAGGTCTTGAATTCCTGGCCTCAAGTGATCCTACCACCTCAGCCTCCCAAAGTATTGAGATTCCAGGCATGAGCCCCTGTGCGTGACCCTTAGAGAATCTTGAGGCTAAGAATCAGGGGTGACCCTGATCAAGTTCCACATGACAAATCCCTCCACTGGCCTTGGGAGCAGGTGGGACCAGCGACTGGACCTTCAATAGAGGAAGAATGACATCAAGGGCATTTTGGTGAAGAGCCACCAAAGAGAGGTGACCAAAACTGAGATGCTCTTGCACAGAGCTTGGCACTTACCTGGATACTCAATAAACAAGTTGGCTTTGGTGCCACTTAAAAAGCTTAACCATTAAAACATATAGTATAATAAAGGAGAATATAGGTGACTGCTCAAAAAAGCAAAATGAAATCCCCCTCCCACATGACCAAAGCCAACAGAGTTTTTCTGGGCAGACTAAGGATGTGTCTGCTCCCTGACTTGTTCGCTCCATTCTTCCAGGGAAGGAAAGATTAGAAGGTTCGAGGGCAGCCACGCACACTACCTGCCCACTTGCCCTGGTCTTTCTCGCCTCCACCCTCTTGCTCCTTAGCAAGCTCCTCTGGATCAGCAGCTGTTTCACTGGGTCCTTCAACATCTTCAATGGCTTCTTCTGAAACAGAAGAAAAACATGTCAAGGGTTAAAAATAAAAAGAAGATGAAGGACTTTTGGCCCCTATTGCAAAGAACTGCCAACCACAAAACAGACACCAATGACTCGTCCCCCTTCTCTTTCCAGAGGCTCCTGAGAGGCTGACTGTGCTAAGGATATACCAAGGTCTGGGTAAGCAGTGGGGACTTTCCTTCTGGGTAAACAGCTGGTATGAGGTTGTGACTTGCCCCAGACATGTGGCCATTAGGTATTTCCAGATAGATTCTGAATGCTTCACTTGACTAGTTCTAACTAAAAAACCAATCCTGGCTGAAGCAGCAGCTCCACCTGAATCCCTGAAGTTGCATGCAAGTGTTTTACACTTGAAAATGCAACACGTGGCCACCTGTTCACTTCATGCCTAGCTCCATTCCCAGAGCCTCCCAATGCCGGTCTAGGCATTGGCCTAGACCACCCCCCAGTCACTGACCCCTCACAGGGCTCACAGTGCCTATGCATGTGCCAGAGGGTGTGGGAGTTGTTGGAAGTCATTCAGGTTGTGAAGAGTCATAGAGTATCAGTGATATGAGTTCATCAGTTTGAAGAGTTCCAAAAACCAAATGGCATCTTGTGAGCATGCCAGAAGGCAGTGGTGGGAAGTGAGATTTGTAGAGTAAAGGATAAAAATTTGTAACAGAGTCACACACTTTCTTTTTGAAGCAATTCCATCCTTCACTCACTACGGGTTTAAAACTAATGCAGGAAATGTCTCTCCAGTTCAGTACACAGTGCTACAGTGAAGGCAGAATGATGGCTGCCAACGCTAGGTTGCTTATGAAGTGAAATGTCATTCGGCCAAGTGGGGAAGAAGAGAGTAAGATACTCTAGATACTGAGGGAAAGAAGGGGAGACACTTCTCTCTTGCTTTCCTGGCCCTCTGAGTCACATTACCCAGAGCATGCATTCAGTAAGAATGGGCTAAGGGAATGAATAAAGTGGACAAACCAAGGTGAAATAATTTTAATAAAGATGAAATTATTAGGAGGCTATGAAGAGGACATTTTCTCAGGTGCGCAGGCATGAGGGCAAGGATGCCCACATCTGTCAGTAGACCAGACCCCAGCAAGGAAGTACTGGGTCTGGCTTAAGAACACTGGATCAGGCCTCTGTTGAGCACCGCCAGAGGTCTCTCCAACCCCAATTCTACTTTTCAGTATTTTAAAGTATCATGCCTTCTGACCCTCTAGAAAACAGCCTCTACCCTGACGCTACTTTTCAGTTTTTCGAAGTGTCATGCCTTCTGACTGTCTAGAAAACAGCCTCTAAATGTATCTCACGAAGAAAGCAGGAGTACAAAGTAAATTGGTCTTAAAGAGTTTCAAAAACACTGAGGAAGAAGGTGTCTATTTAGAATCAGATTGTCTTGACTCAAGAGATGACAGAGGTCCAAGGTCTGGAAAACTGAACTAGTGTCACAAACGTTCTTTCTTCCTTACCACCAAGAGGGAGCTTATGAGGCAGTCACTGGGAACACAGGTGAAATACGGTACTGCTTATTTTCATCTCCAACTCATATTCCACATATAATTTCTATGTCTCCTTCTTTGTCTCACTGCACAATAAAGTCAACATCAAGTTTCCCTACTCTACCCTTAGTTCAAACAGAGAAAAATTAGGCAACCACAGCTTGAAGTCAATCAGTTACAGAGCCCCACATTTCGACACCATACATCATTTAGCAGAGAAAACATGTATAGGTGTCAGTAGAGTAATAACAAATTACACAGCATGACACAGGAACTATCTTCATTATGTCCAAGTGGGATGTTCCGAGCACATTTTTAGGCTTTCAATAAAATTGTTCAACACTATAATAAAATTCATCTTTGAATGGTGATACCAGCATTCGGTCAATGAATATTATTACATTAGGTCTACCCAGATGAGCTAGGTCCCTTAAAGGATCCTTATTTGTCCTAATACATGCTGTGACACAAAATATCTGTAGTGTTGATACATTTATGCCTAGTGTTCCATTATTGGAACACTAAGCTTGTGGGAGTTATTTATATCCTGCTGCTGAAGGTCATCACCAGGGTCTGATTTTTCACACAAAAAAATTTTTCAATCTCTGGCATAAATGGGTTAACCAAATTTGATTAGGCAAAGAGATGGCTCAGTGGCCTCT
Source organism: Macaca thibetana thibetana (assembly GCF_024542745.1). Lineage (NCBI taxonomy): Eukaryota > Metazoa > Chordata > Mammalia > Primates > Cercopithecidae > Macaca > Macaca thibetana. Next base: position 14,668,147 of record NC_065597.1, on the reverse strand, counting down.
CATCTCTAGTGCATACACATGACCACCTTAGATGGGGAGAGTCTGACACCTACAAACTACAGAACACCCTGAGATGGTGATGAGCAGTGTCTGAAGGTGCTGCTCAGCAGACATGGGAAGGGATGTACCCACTGGGGGACCATCTCCAAGCCAGCACATTATACAGCCTGCAGCTATCACAGCAGAGCATTAAAAACTCACGGTCACCCGACACTGACCCCAATTCTTTGAGCCTTACCAAACAAATTGTTGAGAAGCTAGAGACTGTAATGTATAAGCAGATCATTGATGCATCAAGCATGGAAACTGCATGTTGCTTTGTGAATATTCCTGGAGCTCTCATTCTGTGAGCCCACTTGGGCCTTTGCTTTCTTCCCTCCCTGCCCTACTGCAAGCAGAAAATGAAGGCAGCTGAGTTCCGATGAGAGGATCAACGAAAGAGGTTATTTCAAGAACTTATTTTGCTTATCTCTCTTTTTTTTAAAAGATTTACAAATCAAGTCCTCTTCTTGAGTTCCTAGGTTTAATATTATCATTTGTGATTCATTCACTAAAAGACTGCTCTATGCGTGGTGGAAGAAGAAATGATTAGGAAAATCCTGGATAAGCCAGCTCCCTTTCAAGGGGATCAGTGTAGTGTCCTCAGCCCCCCACCCCCACCTAAAAACCAGGTCCCATTCAGCCCAGCCAGCTCATCTCTGCAGTTCCAGCTGTGACCTACAGGTGTCGCCCTCCGCATGGCGAGGCCCGGAAGGGCTGCTGGCTGCAGGAGGCAGACGAGTCTGGGACACCTAACCTGAGCATGTGGAAATAATATATGTCTTCAAGTGAACTGTCTGGTCCTGTAGATATAAAATAGGACGTTCATAAGCAGTTACACCATCTGTCTTTATACCATCATCATCAACAGCAAGAGGAAAAATAGCTCTTTAAAATGGATGAAAGCCCAGGCTGACAGTAACCGGAAAACTGTGAGCTCTGAATACCAATAAAGGTAGAGAAATGATTAAAAAACAGAGACGCAAACTGAAAATTCCTCTGGACAGCTCAGGCCCACAATGCTTTGCAGGCAGGGTGTGTTTTATTGGTTCCGAAAGCATAAAGCAAGCTGCTTACCAAGAGCCAGGCCTGGGGAAGGGCTTGGTCTCCCCGCCCTGGAAACACGTGGGAACCAGGGGCAAAATGGCATCCCACTTTGAAACAGAAGTCTGCGTCCACAGGCTAAGCTCCTAGGGCTGTTATCTAGGAGCCCTTGTTCTCTTTAGGAATGTAGATTTGATACACACATGCTGGAGAATGGAGGGGAGGTTTTTTGTTTCTTGCTATTTTTCCCCACGGATCACAGATTGCATTCCCCCCTCTTCTGCGAAGTCAGTGGCAACTGGCTGGGTCATTATTACAGAGGCTGCAGATTTTTTTCCCCTATAATATCAGCTACTGACAGATGATGGGAAAAGTGAAGACTTGATGGACTGATGATCAGTTTTATCTGGAAAATCCTGTCTTTCCTATAGAAAAAGAGACCAAGACACATAACAGCCACTGTGCCATTTTTAAGGCTGAAACAGACAAATCAAAACCATCTTCTCCTTCAAGCATTTAATGGTATTTCTGATCCCAACCAGAGCACACTAGGAATGCTTTCCCAAGGGCATGGCCAGGATCTGGGAGAGGAGGTCATCCCCACTCCCCTAGTCCCACCCTGGTTTTGGGCAGGAGGTAGCAGGCCCAGTGCCTCCCAGACAGCTCTGTGTTTTAGAAGACACCAGAGAAGGTGCCTTTAAAACCTCTGTGGAAGCCCAGAGTAGTCTCAAACTGGAGTACCCCCTCCTGTATGTGTTTTCATATTAAAAAGTTAGGGAAATAAAAGCAAATATTGGAAAACTGCAATGTCTTCCTAGGGTCCCTTCTGCCTTTCATTTCCGTCTTCAACGGTGACTGAAGGCCTTTAAAAATCTCTTTTCTGGCTGGGTATGGTGGCTCATGCCTGTAATCCCAGAACTTTGGGAGGCCGAGGTGGGCGGATTGCTTGACCTCAGGAGTTTGAGACCAACCTGGACAACAGAGTGAGACCCCCATCTCTACAAAAAATGTAAACATTAGCTGGGTGTGATGGCACACCCTTGTAGTCATAGCTAACTCAGGAAGCTGAGGTGGGAGGATTACTTGAGCCTGAGCAGTTGAGGCTGCTGTGAGCCATGACTGCATCACTGTACTCTAGCCTAGGCAACAGGCAACAGAGTGAGACCCTGTCTGAAAAACAAAACAAAACTCTTTCCATCACCACCTCCTTTTTACAACTACTTCTCCCAAATAGCAGTTACTTACTAGTGCTTGGCCAAATCCATTCCATCCTGCTCATCAGTCAGGCCACCTGGTTAAGTGCAGAGCCCTCAAGTGCAAGAACTCCAGCAGATAAATACCTTCTAAAGGGGAAAGCTTCCTAGGATAGCTTCAGTTTTCAAAGGGATGATACCCCAGTCCCAGAAAATTTCCCTTCAATCAAAATGGTTTTGCTGACCACAAATGCAAACTGATCTCTTAATATACCTTATACTTAGCATCTTGGTAAAGGTGACTGCACAATTCCCCCATCGGTGGTGAAATCTGCTTCCAAAAGAGGCAAGCGTGCCAACTGGCAGCCCTATGGGAATTTGCACCAATCTCATGAACAACCTGGAAACTGGTTCGTGAAAGCAGCACCAGGCAGAAGCCAAAAATAGAGGTGGCATCACCACAAAGTCAGCATTCAACCCCGCAACCTCACTGAACACACTCCCTGAATGCATCACCCAAGAATATGTTCCAGTTGTTAAAAAAAAAAAAAAAAAAAAGGTACTATTTTCCCAAATAATGGGGCCGAGTGACATGTCCATGGGGGTTATTCTACGAATCACTTACAAGCTTGAAGGAAGGGGAGTCAATCAATGATTAAGACTAGTCCCTCTGTTCCTAACTCTTAACAGGATAATGCAGATTAATTCAAACCTTCCCCAAACCTGACAAAGCCCCCATAGTGCCTTCGTGTGATAGAAATTTGGAAATTCTCCTAAGAATCAGGGTATCTGTACCCGAGGCTCTCACATGATCATGTTACTTAAATAATACACCAATCTGTGATCCCCGAAGAATGAAATTGTTCTTTCCTTTTTCTTTGGAGGGAGCGATGTTTGCGGGTGGGGGTGAAATAAAGTGCGTTTGCCTGTCGGCAGGCTCAAGAGCTGAGAAACATTAGCTGTCATGAACCACAATCAAATCAGGTTTGAAATATTTAGCAGTGGCTTGGAAAATGCGGCAGTGCAGCTCTGACAGGCGAGATGTGCACAGACACCCACTTTCCATTATAATGGAAATATCAGGCCTGTTCTGAATATGTATAACCCAGAAAAATGTATTGATTTTTCATTCGGCATTAAAAAAATGAAATAGCCTGCAGCTGTCAAAAGCCTTTTGTTAAAAGCTCATCTTTCCTGGAATGAGGTTTACCAGAAACAAGTTTTAATTGTATATAGGACCTCTTCTTTGAAAAACAAAATAACCAATCTGCTTACTTTGAAGATAGAGTTAAAGCTTTTCCTTTCTCCATTTTCAACCTAATTAACCCAAGGACGACCACTGAAGCAGGCGGGAAAGGCGGGGTACACCCTGACCATCAGGAGAGACATGGAGGGTGGCAGCTACAAGTGGCGTTTGCTGGTGTCTCTGTAGTGGGTGGAAGGAAGGACTCGGGGATGTGTCTCGCTCTCTTGTTCCTCTAACTCCTGTGTAGGTGCGGCATCCTGAGACTCATTGTATACCCTGGCCAATCACTTTTCTTTAAGCCTTGGCTGACACAACTGGAAAACGAGGGAAGAACACTCTAGCGTGTCCAATCCTCTTGGCATTTTGTTATCAATGGGAAACCTTTACTGGCTGCAAATATTCTACAGAATATGCATGCTTTATTTTGCAAATACAGGTCAAATCAAATCCCACAATATAAAAGATGACTACTAAGGCCTAGACCACTTATTTCAAATAAAATCCAGTGCGTTATAATTCTGCTACAATAGAAACTTATAACAGAATACAATCTGTAATGCTGATAGACGGGCAATTGTGTTGCTCCCAGCTTGTTACTTCTACTCCCGTTTTCTCTCTCCAAGCCAGAAAGGAAGAGGCTAGTGGTGGTAATCTTTGTGACTACACCGATGGAGGTGTTGTGACTACACCGATGGAGGTGGGCCACTCCCTATGCCATTCTCCCTCTGTGACTTTTGGGCAAGTGGAATCTCATCGAATAGTGACCAGAAGTCCTGCCAGTGACTCTCCATGTGCCCCAGCTTATATCCCACCTGTACCGTGACAGCCAGATCCAGAATGTAGTAGCCTACTCTGCAGCATCTTTATTCAAATATTTGCTCTGTGGTTTTATTCCATGGTGTTCTTCCAGCCCCGACAACCCGGCTAGATGCCCGAGAGGTAACTTCCAAGCAGTCAGGTTTTCTGGGTGACAATGCCCTGCCTCAGAAATTTTCCCTTAAATCAAGGTGGTTTTGCTTACAACAAGTACAAATTGTTCTCTTCACACACCTTACACTCAGCATCTTAGTAAAGGTGACTGCATGTTCTCATGGATGTCCACGGCAAAGGGAATTTACCAATCTCCGTGGAAATCCTCTGTGGATAATCATCTAAATCAAAAAAAAAAAAAAATTACCAACCAACTTTGCCCATTCCGTCTTCCACCTCTTAGCAGAGTATATACATTCACTGAGGAAAATAGAGGAAGGGCCTGGGATCCAAACCAACACTGATGAGTGGGACATCTTGAGCTAACCCGATGGTAGTCCAGGCAGGAAACCTCAAAGGGGTGAGACTGAGTGCAGATGTGTGTGGGCGGTGGGGGCAGGGGAAGCAGGCAGGGGCTCTACAGCTGGAGCATCTATTTACTCATCAGAAGTGTAATATTTTTCCATCTTCTCAGGATATCATTTCTTTTCCAATAGGCAAACTCCAGTGCATGAATAAAGCTCAAGACATTCATGCCCATTTGCTCTCTGCGTGGATGATAAGCAGATGGGCCTGCCGCACTCCTGTGGGCCTGGGCCTCTAGAAGCTGCCTCTTCATTAGGACCCAAGTGCACTGAGTCAGTGAGACACAGTGTGGGAAAAACAGAGGCAGGTCTCCCTCCAGGGGCGCCATTGCCTTCATCCTTTTCCATTTTCTCACCCACTTAAGCTCTCTGCCATGCGAAAGACCTTTCACTATCTGCTGGACTAAACAGTCAGGGGTCAGCCTAACGCTCCTACAGGTAATTTTCCCACCCTGGTGGCTTACCAAAAATAAGTAGCCAAACTGCTAACAAACTGCTAGCTTGTTTTAAACAAAACAGCCTTCTTGAAGATGACAATGACACAAACAGATTTCAACCCTCTAAAAGTGAAGAGGATGGAATAAACAAAGAAACTGGGGTCACAGAAAACATCAGACACACACCCTGGCTCCAATGATGATTTTTTTTTTTTTTTTTTTTTTTTTTTTGAGACGGGGTCTTTCTTGGTCACCCAGGCTGGAGTGCAGTAGTGCAATCATCGCTTACTGTAGCCTCAAACTCCTGGGCTCAAGCGATCCTCCTGCCTCGGCCTCCTGAGTAGCTTGCACTACAGGCACATGCCACCACGCCAGGATACTTTCTGTATTTTTAGTAGGGATGGGGTCTCACTATGTTGCCCAGGCTGGTCTTGAACTCCTGGCCTCAAGTGATCCTCCTGCCTTGACCTCCTGAGTAGCTAGAACTACAGGTGCACTTCACCATGCTCAGCTAAGTAAAAAAAAAAAAAAAAAAAAAAAAAAAAAAAAAAAAAAAAATTCCTAGAGATAGGGGTCTCACTGTGTTGCCCAGGCTGGTCTCAAACTCCTGGGCTCAAGTGATCCTCTTGCCTTGGCCTCTCAAAGTGTTAGGATTACAGATGTGATCCACTATGCCTGGCCCTACACACTCTTTTTCACATGGATCCTTTAAATAATCATTTTACCACAAGAATTCTTTTTACCACTAGATGCTCGTTTACCAAATACACCTAGGGCCACAGTGCCTGTAGTTTCTGGACAGAGCTTGAAAGGTGGTGGAGAGCTGCCAGCTTCCAAGGGGGTTGAGCAGGGAGGCCCTGCAGGAAAACCCCACACTGAAGGAATTCAGCCTCCTGACCGCCCCCACCCTGACCCCCGTTCCTGTCCCCCACAACCACCATCCCTGTGTTTTGGCATCAGGCTGTAAGAATCAACACTCTGAAAGCAACTCTGAGTATTATTAAAAATGACTAATTGGAGAATAGAGACCATTTATGCTTTTGTATATTTGAAGATCTTACCACTGTTTACAGAAACAAGAAAAATGGGGATTGTGTGGCAAGAGGCAGACTGGGAAGGGAGGGCCAAGCTGCAGCCTGCCTGCGTGTTCCGCCCCTGCTGGGCAGAGTGTGGCCCAGCTCAACAAGAACGCAAGCCTGGGGGAGCCTCTCCATTTGCCTTTTTACTTAACTTCACCTCCAACTTGAGCATTGACAGGAGAGAGCCTGTTACGAGTCCAAAGCGGCCAGGGCCTATTAAGGCCTCCCGGAGAAAATTTCCCCTCTTTTGAGCTGTCCCTCCTGTGGGAACAGCACAGAATGCCAGAGCATGAAGTGAAAAATGCTGCCGTTGTGTGGTGAGGGACGGGTCCTGCCATTTTTCCTCTCCCAGGCAAGACCACTTGGCCATTTGAACAGTTTGTCAAAACCACACTAGAATTACGGGGGTGGGTGGGGGTCAAGAGAGGAGAAAAAGGGAGGAAACGCCTAGAGCCAGTATTGCAACACGTTCCATTTATCTGTGTTCTTAGCAAAAGCACCTGGGTTGCCCCCTGCAGAAATCCAGAAAGGATAAAAGTAAATGTGCGGCGACAAAGCACAACGGAACGAAATATGTTGCAGACTCGCCTGGTGGCTATTCACAGGAAGATTTTTTTTTTTTAAATAACTGAAAGGTGTGAGTTCCAGTTTGTAAAATACAAACCCAACCCCAAAACGCTCTCGGAATACACACTAAGTAAGAAACCTAGCTAGGTCCCAGCACTCTGAAGTAAACGGAATTCAGCAGGGATTAGTTCCCTCGGATTTCTACGGAGCCATGATTGTTGCTGTTACTTTCACACATGAAATGTAAAAAAGGCAAATTCCCCGAGCATGTCTGTAGCAGAGTGTGATGTGATTGTGTTGTCATTTATGGGAAATAATCGCAGGCCCATCTCTCCCTTCTCCCTCCCCCATTTTCCAGTCCAAATAACCATGAAAAATTACACTTCAATGTCAGGGCGACGACAAAGGAGGCGCGCTCTCTGGGAGCTCAGCGGATTTGCAGGGGTTTTTCCTTTCTTTGGACAAAAACTACCTTCAATTGTACTTCATTTAAAACGTGATCTAACAAATGCATTTTGACAAGTTCCTTTCTCTTTTTCTCCTTTCTTTCAAACAGTATTTTACACAGTTTAACCTCACACCAAACTGGAATGTTCTAGAAAGAAGGGGCATGCAAAATAGAAGGTCCTTGATACCCAGAAGGGTGTCCCCCATCTCATTAAAAACAAAGTAGTCAAGAAAAATGATTCCAACACAGTATGCTACTGGGAAAGAGAGGAGGATGTGAGAGAGGAAATAGTATGTCTTAAAGACAGAAAATTTGATAAAGGCCAAAGAAAAGCTGGAGTTGATAGAAAGAGGAAGGTCTCAATGGAGTATCTGCTCATCAGAATTAACCATTTTGTGGATTCAGAGGCATCATCTAAGGTGTCTAGATTTATGGTCAGAATCGGGGGTTCATGACAATGTGGGGGGGATGAAGAAGGGGAGTTTCCCTGATGGAGTACCAGTTCCCTCCTGTCCCCTTCCTCTGTAGGAAGCGGCATTTTTCAACAGAGCAGATCTGCCTGAAAGGTTTTTAGCATTCCAGGTGTGAGGCTGAGCAGTCCCTACAAGCATCTGTCTTTCAATAACAACCTGCCGGAAATAAACACTGCCAGGTTTCCATGCTGGGAGGGAAGAAAACAAGACAGATAAACACACATGAGTGATAGAGAGTAAATTAAAAAAATTTAACAGTTTCCATTAAAGAAGACTGGTATCTCCTTCTGAATCAAAACTGACTTGGCTTGTCAGGGAGAGATCTTATGCTTAATGCAAAAAAAAAAAAAAAAAAAAAAAAAAATCTGTGTTTCCTTATTTATTTATTTTTAATTGGAAAATGTTGGAAATATATGGATGAAAAAGAGTCAAGGAGGGCCTGTAAGTGTACTTAAGGATCTATATACAAATGAAGGTGTATGGGAAATGAACAGGATGTACCAGAAGTGATACTAAATGATGGTGATTAGAACCTAATGGGTATAAGTGAAACCTTGTGGGATGGCTCTCGTAACGGGAACATCAACGGTGATGGATGCAATCTATACAAGAACAACAGCCAGGGAAGGGGAGATGGAGGGGCAGCCATGCAGGCCCAAGGCATTTGCAATGCTTGGGAGACACAGTTTGACAATACCAATGGGAATGATGGAATATTTGGGGCAAAGAGAAGCAAAAAAGCAAACAGAAAAAGAGAGAGGTAAACATTTTGTGTCTGACCATCGAAACAAACGGCACACAACAGAGAAAAATAAAACCATGACTCCAGAGGTCTGAGTCACATGAGGATACAAATGAGGGACTTGAATTCCCTGTTTGCCACCTTACTCTGAAGCCCACAGTGTCTGAAGAATCTCTAGCCTCTTCAGAAAACAGCTGCACCCTTCCGAAGCACAGAACTCAGGCAGAAATATGAGTTTACTCCCACCAGTGGACAGCAGAATCAGGAACTGACTGTCAATGAGCTTCGTTTTGCATGATCATAAGCCACTAATATGCACAGCTGGTAAAACGAGCTGATTCATAAAAACAAAGCACAAACAAAAGGCTTACACTTTCCAAACCAAATCTGGGGAACAGAAATCAGGCCAACTTCAGGCAATGTTGCCCCCAGAAAAACACCAGCTAAATCTGCTCTCCCTTGGCCAGCCCCAAGCATCCACAAAGGTCACTGTGTATTTACAGGTTGCACATTCAAGAATGCAATGCTAGAAACGTGTGAACGAACACCGGAAGTGGCCAAGGAAAGACCCTTACAAACTGCAAGCATCCTGGGGAGCCTTCGGGTGCCTACCACAAATTCCCTGGTGCCAGTGCAGAAGAACCTAACTCTGCCAGAAGCCAGACCCAAGACATTTCAAGGTGCATCTACACGTGGAAAGTCAAAAACTGGGCCACTCTCCAAAAACCATCCAGTCCCAAAGCGTGCATGTTTGAAACAAATAGGCAACAGAAGCAACATGTTTCAGTTATTTCCTGGGAAACTGCAAAAAAAGTGAAGCAGGAAGCTGAGGTACAGAAAAAGTCCAGAGGTTTACGTTCAAGAGCTTTCCTCCATTAATGGGGTTTTTGGAAAAGCAGATGGAATTGCTAACTTGTCATTTTTAATAGGCACCTTGTACAGCTATTCTATGTCCAAAGGGAGAAAGAATATTGGATCTTCCTCCTCCTTTTTAGAAACTCAGAAAGTAATGCCAGTAGTTGGATCCAAAGCCTCTATTTTTTTAAAGTTTGGATCCTGTACAATGAAATGGTCTTTTGCTAGGGTTTAACAAAATGCCACCCCCACATCCCTTTCACAATGATTTTAGCTACAGCAGCGCTCCTCAAATCTCCCACAGCTACTAAACTGCCCTGTAGATTCAGCCTCAGGACTCGCTGTTTATCTATTTAGCTTTTCCTCCCGTGAGGTGTTTCTCAAACCTAAGAACAGGCTAGCAACCCTTGAAAAGCAATACATTCCGTTCCACAAATGCATACAGCAATACCTCTCAAAGCCCCAAAACACACAGCGATAGTCATCAAGACAAACACTTGAATAAAAGTAATTTAACTTCTAGACTCACACCCCATCCTGTTTAGTGGGGGGAATATTCGAAAACCATAAATACATGAAACCAGAGAGAAAGAAAACGTTGCCATGAGATGACAAAATCATCAGGGATCAGGCAGAAGGTGCAGTTTAGTGACAAAGAGTTGGTACTTGAGACAGAAATAAGGGATCTACAGAAATTCGTAGCACACAATTACATTTTAAAGAAATAATCTGGGATGCCGAGATCCTTCCGTGTGCACACTGCAGTTGGAGGAAGTACTAGAAACCCGCTGACAGAAAAATCCTTACTTCAGACTTCCCCAAACTTTCGTAAGTGAGCAACTTGGTGTTGTTTTTTTGTTTTTTTTTTGTTTTTTGTTTTTTTCTTTTTGTTGTTGTTTCTTTTTTTGAGACAAGGTCTTGCTCTGTTGCCTAGGCTGGAGTGCAGTGGCACCATCTCAGCTCACTGCAGCCTCAGCGTCCTGGGCTCAGGCAGTCCTCCTGCCTCAGCCTCCCAAAGTGTTGGGATTAGAAGTGTGAGTCACCATGCCCAGCCAGCAACATTTCACAAGTGAAATATAGAAACTGGACAGTGAGAGAATAAGGAAGGGAAACTCGAAACAAGTGAAAGGTTCTGCTTCATTTTGTAAGGCCAAGATTTTAGCAAGGAAGGGGAAAACAAGCCAGAGGTGTGAGGGTGAACTAACCAAAGGGCAACGCAACACTAAAGATGAGACCGCCCCATGATTAGAAAGAATAAAGTAAGTGATTCTTCACTTGCCAAGCAACATCTTCAAATACGAGGAGGAGGAGGAGGAGGAGGAGGAGGAAGGTGATTTAGATGGAAACCAATGAAAACTTTCAAAAAACAAAGCCAGGTAAGGCTGTATCTTAAAATTAAATATATATTATGGTTAAAAAAAAACAGATCAATTTCTGTTAAGAAGAGTTAGCCTATGAGTTGACTCAGCTACTAAAGAACTTTGATGAAAGGTTAAAAAGAAAAGGAAATGTTCCAGGAGAATGGAAATTAAGACAGAAAACAGCCTTGAAGACAGGTAACCTAAATAATGGAGATACATAAGCAAGAAAAGATAGAAGGGACATTGGATTAAAAATCTAGCTGTGTAAAATTTAGCTGGATACAATTAGGATGGCAAAAGCAGAAATTTCTTAGGTGTTTTAGAAAATATAACAAGGATAACTAGGCAGAACAGTTCAAACACGAAGAGAGCATAAACATGAGGGAAGGAGGAATGAAGGCTGTTCGCAAAAGCCTGGTCACTGGAAGCTTCTACCTGTGTTTTGAGGTATTTGGGGGAGGTGACCACAAGTAGCTTAATTTTACAGACTAGGAGACCAGGGATTACAGCAGGATAGGGCTCCAAAGCCACACAGTGAGGAAGCCTGAAGAAGGGTGTCTAAAGGAAGATGAAGGCCATCAGCTGCGGAGGGAAGAAGTGCTCTGGGAGACGCTTACACAGTCAAACAAGACAGAAGCCAAGGGCAGTGTGAGTGGTGCAGCCTCACACCCCCCTCCCTGGGTGCTGGCTCTGCAGGAATCTTCCCTCAATCAAGGTGGTGATGTTGAGGCAGGTGGATTCTAATAATGGTACCATAGTTGTTCAAAGCAATGCCTAATTTTTCTTTACATTTTAAGACAAATGGCACAGCAAGGATAAAAAATGAACTCACCAAAACCAAAGCAAACCCCACGATACACAACACAAAACCAGCCATCCTGTTTCCAGGCACCTGGTACCCTGTTAACTTCCTGCCCAGTGGCAACATGAAGCCCCAAATAAAAGCATCACATTTAAAGACAGGACAAGTCTTTAAAGAGACAGAGAGATAGGTCTCTCTCCCCCTCTCCTACATCTGCACACACTCACTCACTCACATACTCCTCCCCTCCATGCTCTTTTCTGGAAAGGGGGGAATCCCAGAAGTACTGCTCCCAAATGGCGTGGGGCAGAGCTCATCATTGATATTCTGGATCAGGGTGAGGTCGAAGGCACTGGTGACGGGGTTGCTGTCACAGCCCCGAATCCCAGCCACAGAGAACTAGCAAAAGCCAAGTAATTGCTTTTTCCCCTTCCACTAATAAGCTTTTCAGCAGAGGAAGAATTCAGCTTCCTGTAGTCAACAGACCCTTTTTTCCCTGCCTCTCCTCACTCCAAATAATCTAAAGTGACTGCAATTTCAGTCCTGGCTCTCCAGCATTCAGCTCCACTGGCTGAGGTCAGAGGGTGTCAAGTGAGGGCTCTCCATTTCTTTTCTACTCTGCCTTCACACCGCCCATGCTGCTTTGTAACTGAGGCAACCTGCCTCCCTCGCCCAACCATTACACGCACCCCCAGCACACAGACTTCACATTCCAGGAAATTTTTTTTAAGGCCCCAAACACACTGCGGGTTGGGGGTGATGGGGGGAGTGTGTCTCTTTGCTGTAAACAACTGATTAATAATAATGACTGACCTCAGATGCTCTGGCGACCCGAGCAGCTGATATCCCAGTTTTTAGAAAATGCACTGCAGCAGGACATTGGCTTTGTGGTGGTTAAACCATGTGGCTGGCTGGTTGTGTGGTTTTTGGTTTAGTTTTATGCAAATGACTCTGGTTCCTAAATTCTTAAGATCTTGCTATGCGTTTGTGGCATTGGTATCTTCAGGCCTGGTTCTGTGTCCAATCAGAGGCAAGTAGACTGCCCTGAAAACCCTGCCCCGCCCCCTCCCCTGCCTCATTTCCCAGATGAATGAAACACTATTTCAATTAAGACTGGCAGTAACATTGCTCCCCTTCCCTGTCTTCATAGATATCTAAGCCGAGAGCACAGACAGAACTGAAGGTGAACAAACAAAGGGTAACGGAATGAATGAGAGAATGAACAGGTGCATGAGGGGAACGAGGGAGGCCCCGGCAGGTTCCTGCTCCTCCGCGTGGTTGAAGAGAGGGCAAGGGGAGGACACCAGAAGCCTGCTTCTGGAAAAGCAGCTCCAAGCGGGGGAAACAGAGGCAGGACTGGGGAGATGCAGCACACTCCTTCCTCCCCCTGCGCCCAGTGCTTGTGAAGGTCTGGAAGGGAAGGAAAGAAGGGGAGATGCACCTGAGAAAATACAGGAATCCCCTCCCCCTACCACCACACACACGCCTAGAGGACGCACGCTCCTGGCTGCAGCCCGGCCTGTGATGGGAATTTATTTCCCTCAATTATGTGCTCTTGTCCCCAGTCTCAGTTCATCAGCACAGTGCAGCCAAGTCAATGAAAGGCTCCATAATGAAGTAATCACATGCACAGGGACATCCCAGCACCTGCCCGCTGGGCTGGCAGGGCTGCAGCCACACCCGGCCCTGAACCAAGCCTGCGTGGGCTCTTCACCCCCAACCCACATCACTCCCCCATGCCGTGTGCTCCTACGCTCTGTCACGGCACCCCCATCCTGCTCCAGGAGCCTGTGCTCCAGCTGCCATCTTCTTTGACCCAATCCCAAATGCTCTGATTGCAAAGGATTTGTGACCGAACCAATCAGTACAAAACGCTGATGACTTTCCTCTTCTCCTGCCTGTGTAGACCCCTTCACCACAAAGAGCCTGATCATGAAAACCAATACCACGTGCCCAGAAAGCCTCCATTGGCTTAAGTCATTAGCAAGTATCTAACAATAGCAACACAATCATCACTCAACTGAAGTAGATAGTATTAGGACTCTCATTTCACAGATGAGGCTCAGAGAGGTTAAATTACTGGTGAATGTCACATAGCTAGGAGGTGACAGCTGATGCCAAGGACCATACGTTTAATGGCTACCTCTAGAGGAACCATGGTGGCCTTCACAGAAGAACACACACTTCTGCTTGTGCTGTCTGTCCATCCACCCACCCACCCACCCATCACATATCCATGGGGTACCTACTCCAGGCACTGACAACATAGCTTGAACACAACAGGAAAGCCCCTGCTCTCATGGGGCAGGGGCAGGAAGGAAGGGGGAGGGTAAAACACAGTAAGAAGCTCAGTAAGTGAGCATATTCTAAGTCAGGGGCTGCTAAGGGACAACGATAAAGTAGAAAAAGAATTCCAGGGAATTCCTTAACATGGGAATCTCAGGGAGGGTGGCATTTGCACACAGACGTGAAAGAAGTGAGAATGGGAGCCACAGGAGGCTCACACAGCAGAGGCATGGTACGTGCAAAGGCCCAGGGCACAGCAGGAGGGCTGGCCTGCTGGAGAAGCGCTGAGCACTAAGCAGGAAGAGAAGGGACAAGGCAGGGGATAAGCTCAGAGAGGTCTTGGGCAGCATCCTGCAGGCCTTGCTACCCACTGCAGGGCCACGGGCACTGTGAACACAAAAGGTCCCTTTGTGAAAGTCAGAACAAGGTGCTCCTCCAGCACCCCTTCCTCTGGGCACAGATGGTCCTGGGACCCGCCACTCGCTCTGCTGGGTAAGGTAGCGTCTGGGACGGACTGCAGTCCTTATGTGTCCCCCTTAGCAGAGAGCTGTTTGTGTGGGGGACAACCTGCACAGCTTTAGCCGGTGGCCCTGGTGGGGATGTCCAGTAGAAAGACTCCTGTCTTTCCCTAAGCATGCATGTTCAATATATAAGTGCAGATAGAGATATGGCTGCAGATACAGATAAAATCTCTTTGAATCTTTCTGTTTACTGCGGGCTGGTGGGGGTGGGGGCAGAGCTGGCCTCATGGTGAAGAAACACAGAGAGGGAAAGGAGACCAATGGCTGTCCTTTGCCGTGCTGCAGCACTTGGACAGTCTGGACACCCATAAACCAAAGGACCCATCTGACCATCATGCTCTGAAGCCTCTCCCTGAGAAGAGGACAGGGCAGCACCAAGACTGGGGTGAAGCACTCAAGGCTCAGAATGGCTGCGGTGCAAACGCAGAAATTAGTTCCTGACTGTTCTGCGTGTCCCTTCTATGGAAGTGCATTGTCCCTGCACATAAATGTATTTCAGTGGACTTTGTAAATTTAAAAGCCATAGAAAACTACATGACCTCAGCAGGGCTATTTTAAGCTAGCACTTCCTAGTACAAGATGAATTTGGTGTTGAGGATGAAGGGGGGCTTTATTTTTCTCAAATTGGCTGTTGTGGAAGAAAGTCTGCTCAACTCAGCACTACCTAAGAGGTGTCTCCCCCTAGTGACACGCAGACCTCTCTGCTGCTGGCGCCACCACCCTGCACTGTCTCGGGGCTGGAGCGAGGCAGCTAGGTACAGGCAGGCAGTATTAGTTCTGCAGGCTGCATCTGGCCCTGATCCTAGGACCACCATCTCTTGGTACCCTGGGAGCTCCAAGAAACTCAGTGGTCAGGCCCCCGAGTGTTCCAGGTTTTGCTGCCGAACGTTAAGAAGTGAGCCCGGAGCACCCCCAGGGCAGCTGATCCACACACAGCTTCCACAGCCAAGGGAAAAGAGGGGATGGATGGAGGCCAGGATAAAGAAGGGGAGGGGTGGCAGGTAAAGGGAATCTCCCCAGAGGAGCTCCAGGCTTGCTGGGGACTCAACAGGGAAAACCCAAAAGGCAAGGCCTAAAGCCAGAGCAAAACCAAGCAGGCACAAAGCAGGGGAGAGTAAACGATGGGTGAAGAGGTAAAAGCCCAAGGATGAGAGCTGAATGGAACAGGAAGCGAACCAGGGCCAAACCCATCACAGCTTAAAGCAAACGTTAATGTAGGTTCCACATTGATCAGAAGCCCGAGGGGGAGGAGGCTGGGTGCAGCCAGGCTCCTCCCCTCCTCCATCTCATTTCATTCACAGCATCAGGAAAACTGTGTTTTGGGGAAGGGGCCAGGACAATGATTGGAGCCTGAACTTGGCTGCTGCCTTTTCCGTAGACTTCCCAGAATAAACTGCCCCAAGACTTCATCCATCACCAAAAAAGGCAACTGCAAAAACACAGGTCACCAGCCCCTTGCCTCACACCGGCACAGTGGCCCTCCCTCTGCTCCTGGGGATGGGGGTGCTGAGGGGAACGGAGGGCAGGCACTCAGGCCTGGCACTAATTGCTCTTGGGGATGCTGTGTGGCGTGGGGGCTGTTCCCTGCGCTAAGCAGTTAGGAACTTCCCAAATCATTAACCTTTCTCTGAGCGCATTGTACTGGGAGGTGCTCCCTCTGCAGCCTATTCAAGAGCCCTATTGATCTGCCGCACACTCGATGCCTTCAAAGTTGTTTATGATCAATATGCAAATTGCCCATGGCATTGATCTAGTATTAATTTTCAATTAGGGAATCCACAAGGGGTCTCTGAGGGTCAATACCTAACAATGCAAAGGAAACTCCGCTGTGGAGTATCGGGCCTGATGCTGATAAAAGCTTCCCAAGCCTCCTCCTCAACAGTTTCAGGCCCTCTGGACTGTCACCTTCGCTGTGGCTCATTTGGTTCCCTCCTAACTCAGACCCCTTCAGCGGCCTCCCAGGCTGGGTCTGCGGCCATCACCCTGTGCCTCCCCCCCCATCTCCTGTGCCACTGGAACACTTCCTGGCCTGCCAGTGCCTGCCCCTCTTGCCTGCCCTCCTGATCAGATGCCCCCAGACATGCCTCCTCATCTCCCCATGCCACGCCCAGACCCAGGACCACTCTCTCCCCCAGCTCCCCAACCACACATACCTTCTTCCTCCCTCTTTCCCTTTCCCTCGTTTCTGCTTAGTCACGGAACGTCACCTTGGCACGCTGCCACGGCTGGAGCTGGCGAGCTGCACGGTCCCCAGAAATCTCAGGCAGGCAGGCAGAGCCGCCGGGCTGCCAGGTTATGCTTGGCAAACAACCCACTGATGTCATTTCAAAAAACCAGGGGGGAAGGAAAAAGGCACAGCTTCAAATCATCTGTTTCTCCTTCTTTCTTTCGTCTAGCAAAATTTTTCTTCCTAATGAAGCCCGGGGGTGGGGGATGTTAATTACTTTACCACTCACTCATGGTTCCCAGAAGAGGCCAACGCCCGCCCTCCAGGAGCACAGGGCAGTGCGTGTGAGCCACTGACGGAGAGTGTCCCTGGGGACAGTGTGCCCAGCTGGGACTGGAATGACCCGGGAACTCAGTCATTCCATTTACGCCCCTAACAGCCCCTGAGAGACTTGCGTGGGAAAGCTCTGCAGCCAGAGGAGCTGGAAGAGAAGAACGTGGCCTGGTCTCCTCCCAGCAGGTACGGGGACAAAAGCAGGGCTCAGCCATACTCCAGCCTGGGGCCCAGCAGGCTCAGCCTGCCTTCTCTCTTTGCCAGGGGCTTGAAATGTGCTTATATTTGGAATAAACCTGCCTGAAGATGAGGCCCACGATCCTGCCAAGATGGTGCCCACGATCCTGCCTAAGTCCCAACCCAAGCCCTGCCCACTTTCGACACTGCCACTCATGGCACTAACCAGCGCATTAGCTAGCCAGGCTAATAGGTTTATGGATAACATTAATTACCACGTTCCTCATTAATGGATGAAATCTTTATTGGTGCCATTGATCAGCGGACTTGTTAGCTGGCCTCCTAACCAATGGCGGATGTAACAAGCGCTCTTATTGGCATATCAATTAATGCAATCAATTCCTGGCCAGCGGCTGCCATTCGCTTCCCTGGTTGTTCGAGGGTAGGAGACAGAGCCCTGTCAAACATGCCTTTACTTAGAGCTCCAGCTCTCACCTGACTTCCAGGTGGGCTCTCTGCCACTTGGAGTTCACCTATCAAAAAAAAAAAAAAAAAAAAAATCACACCTACCCTTCCATCTGAAAATCACCTTTCCGTGTTCCAGTGATGATAGAAGGGCTAAGCTGTGTCAGGGGACATAAGCTGAAGGAAAAGGTGGGAGTAGTCTGGGGGACTGTTAGAGCAAACAAGAGGATTAGAGAAATCAGATGTTTTTAGGTTAGGCACTGACAGAAATGGTTCAGGCCCCAGACTGGACTCTGGACAACACTCCAGATGGGCCCAGCCTGAAAACACAAGCCACAGCCATCATCAGCCTTCTGCCTGCCCTGGAGAAGCCTTCCTGACCCCGGCCTCCCCAAGCCACAGTCACACCTGCTGTCACACCTACAAAGTCACACCCACAAAGTCACACCCACCAGCGTCTACCTCACTTAGCACTTCAGACCGCAGGTCCCACATGGAAACATCACCCGCCCATCTTCACTGCCACGCTTCAGTGTGGAAAAGGACTTATCACAGGAGGAACGACCATCCCACTGTCACTACCAAGTGTGCAGTAAATCTGTGCACAGAAGTGCTATTTTTATGTGTGCTGAAATACAGACAATCATTTCAACAGGACTTATATCACTGTAGAGTCGAAGTTGGGGAAAAAATTTCTCTGGGCAGCGAGAAGTTTTTAGGGACATTGTTTTAGAGGAGGCTCAAGGAACTGGGGACGTAGGGTGGATCCACAGAACCATGGACCATGGTAGAGCTGGACTACTGATGACCAGTGATCACCAGGGCATTAACACCAGAGCAAAGAGGCCGAGCTCGGCCAGGCCCACAGGTTTGGGAAGGAACATGGAGGACACCTCCCCCTAAGACGTGCTTTGGGCTCAGAAGATTGACTGGAGTTTGCCCCAGATG
Source organism: Macaca thibetana thibetana (assembly GCF_024542745.1). Taxonomy (NCBI): domain Eukaryota; kingdom Metazoa; phylum Chordata; class Mammalia; order Primates; family Cercopithecidae; genus Macaca; species Macaca thibetana. The sequence goes on along the minus strand of NC_065597.1, from coordinate 14,649,630 downwards.
GGAGCAGCCTGAAATATTATTCCACATTTGTTTCTAAAAGCCTAAAACTCCAAAAAAATAATAATAATAATAAAAAAGGAAGAAAAAACACTACTCAGTGATGCTAGAGCTATTAATAAACTTTGCAAGCAGGAACATTTGACTCAAGGAGAGGGGGTGCAAGCAATGAAAACTGGTGGGAAGCAGATGGGGTTGGGGAGAGAAAGCAGCTTTGGGCCAAGTGGTGACAGGGCCCAGGAGCCTGACTGAGGCTGCAATGCAGGGACATAATTCTCAGCGTCTGAAAGCATGGCTCGGGGTTTCTAGGATAAACAGCAGAAATATTTCCTTTCACTTATAAATAGAAAGTGCCATTTTTTTCCACGTGGAACGTCATCACTTCCATGTTCACAGTATGGAGGAGAGGAGAGTCCTAAGCAGACAGGGCAGGGACCAGAGAGAGATGCCCCAGCCAGGTGTCACACTCTCAGGGTGAGGACCAACAGATATCAGGAAGAAGAGGGACAAGAGGCCTCCAAGGGGAGGCCAAGACCTCTGCAACCCATGAAGTGACTTTACATGAAACAGGTTTACATGAAACATTATATGCAAAGGTCACCCAATGTGGGTGAAAGGGAGATACCCTGACGAGGGGCTCTTCATCAGCCACTCAACACCACAACGATTCTTCCAGAGAGAGTACTCCTGGGTTCTTCCAATGGCAAAAATCCCAGTGTACTTCTGGATAGAGTTCCTATAGTATTAATACAATGGTATCTAAATTCCTCTCTGGGGAACCACAAGAGTTCTGCACATTTTGATTCCAATTTCACTTTTTTTGTTGTTGTTGTTAAGATGGAATCTCACTCTGTCGCCCTGGCTGGAATGCAGTGGCGCAAGCTCGGCTCACTGCAACCTCCGCCTCTGCCTCACAGGTTCAACAGATTGTCCTGCCTCAGCCTCCCGAGTAGCTGGGATTACAGGCCCCAACCACCACGGCTAATCTTCGTATTTTTAGTAGAGACGGGGTTTCACCATGTTGGCCAGGCTGGTCTCAAACTCCTGACCCCAAGTGATCTGCCCACCCCGGCCTCCCAAAGTGTTGGGATTACAGGTGTGAGCCACTGCACATGACCTCAATTTCATTTCGAATGCTGTAATAATAAGGCATGCTCAAATGTGGTATATGCCAAAATTTCACACACAGGCGGCTAGGTGAACTAGTTATGCGGCCAAGTTAAACAGCTTTTGCGTAGACTTCAGCATAAAACTTCTGCCATTCTCACTTAATGGAAGACTCTTCTGGGATCACACGGCAGGCTATTAAAACCAGTCCTGTTGGAACTATTTCTGTTTGAAAGAGGATTATATAGAAATGGACTTAAACGAAATATAGAAACAAAACAGCAGCTTAGTTGATACTATTTAACTACCTTCCACAATGCTTAATTTTGATCTGTTGATCAACTCTGTTTCGTTCTAATTTTTTAACTTAATAAGTAAATGTTTAAAATCTGAACTCCTAAAATATCATTTTCAAGCCTTTTGAAACATTGTTTATATACTGGGTCCAAATTAGTTTTCATTTTTTTTTTTCTAAAAGAGGGCTCCACTAATAAAATTTTACAAACCACCGCTCTATCTGATGTCTATTTCTAGATTAAAAGTGGAGCACACTCTTCAGAGAGCCTCCCTTGAGAAACAGCACGGATAACTGAAACTTTCTAGGAAGAATTTAAGAACTTCACAGCTCTTAAGTCGACAAAACACTCTCACATACATTTGACTGGCTATTAATACTACACAGGCACAAAAAAGATAATGTCCCAAAATGGAGGCAGCTGTGCAATGATGGATGACTTAAAAGTATTGCTTATGTTGTCTATTTTCTTTTAAGTGAAAAATGAGGGAAGAGAAAGATCTCTTGATGACTCCTCATAGAAGCAAAACCAAGTTCCTTTTACAAAAAGTTTCCTTTAAAAAAAGAGGCAGAGGGGCTACTTCTGTTCTCTGCAATGCTGAACGCTCACAGGGCAGTTGTCCTTGCTTTTGATAATCTAACCAGACAGAATGTTCCCCATGGTAGTTTTCTCCTCCAAAGACAAGAGCTTAGAAGCTCTCTCTTTGGAACGGAAGAGTCCTCTATTCATTTATTTGCTCACAAAGTCATCAGTTAAACCTATCAGTTCACACCTCCTAGGTTCCAGTCATTGTGGATCCAACTGGACAAGTGAGTCACATTCCTGCCCTCATGGAACTTACCCTCCAGTAGATCCACTTAGGTAACATAAGATGGCTGCGTTATGTCCAGAGCTTTCTCACTGAACCATCACATCAACATGTACTTGGGCAAGAAAATCACCTCTTTGACTCTGTTTGCTCACCTGAGGTTGACCTTGGGTGGTCTAACGGGGCCATCATGCTAAGGTACTAAGTTGGACACCTTCAATACTACGAATAGCAGGAATCATTAAAGAATTAAACCGCACTCACTCTAAAAAAACTGTCTGATCCAGGCTTCCCTGAATCTTCACCTGGGTGATTATGATCAAGGTTCTTCCACCACCAAACACAATAAGAAATCAAATCTTATCAGAATTGAGCTATAAATCTGTGAGGACTCCTATAATTTCTAGCCAAGGGAATAACACCACAAAAGTACTTTTTAAACTAATTACTCAGATTCTGAAGTGCTGCCCTAATGAGCCTTCTTTCTGCCCAGAACTTACTAAGAGGAAAAACTACCTTCCAGTGCAGTAATTACTGCTTTCCCCTTCAAACTTCTAACTGGAGATCGATGCTGCATTTTAAGACCCATTGATTTACAATTAGCCTGGCTTTCCTGCTAAAGTGTTTTTTAAGCAGAGTTTACTTTTATTTTATTTTGAAATCTCTGAGATCTGGTTCTTGGATTTTACATTCTCATGAGAGGAGACTGGAAATCTCAAAGAGGAAGGTAGGCATTGGAAGAGTGGGCAGTAGAAGGATGCAAATCAGATTCAGGAGGGCGGGGAAGGGAGAAAGGGAAGTTGGTTTGGTCACATAATTTTTTTCTTTTTAAAGCCAAAACTCATGCTGAAAGGCAGAGAATGAAGAAATCCAAAGAGAGGAAGCAGAAGGCTGAGCGGCAGGGGGAGAGAGCTAGGTGCATAGCCTAATAAAGTGTAGCTGCTGTCAAGGTGGCTGGAACAGCTCTTTATTGCCTCTGCTGTTTATTAGCATCCTTGAGAAGGAAAAAAAAAAAAAGAAAAGAAAAGAAAAAGCTTTGTGCATCTTTGCAAAACAAAGCACTAGTTAAAAATAGTGTATGCAGCAGGGACAGTGTGCTAACATGAGGGTCCTGGCAGCTCCAGCATTTGCACAATCTGTCCCATGAGGAGAGCAGAAGTAAGCGAAGCAATTAAGAATTTCATGCTGATTGCTCTAAGCATGTTTTCTATGCCATAAAGATAATAGCATAAAGGATACGGCCTTGCTTCTCTCCCTCCCCTGCCTGCTAACTTCTGCCTTCTAGCTTTTGGACTCTTCCTTTTCTTTGCCTCCCATGTTTGAAGACTCGAGATCCTGGTGAGCTGGCCTGGCACCACTTTATGGAATCTGTCACTTCTACACTGAAAGAAATGGCGGTTGTGTGCGAGTCTCTCCCTGCCCTTGACCAAGAGCAAATCTGGAAGAGGAGATATAAACCAAGCTGCATTACTGAAGGCTAAAGAGGGAAGACTTAAAGCACGGGGATGCTGCCTCGGAGGCCTACAGATCCGGGCTGTAAGGCCCTCCTGCCACTCCCGGTCCGGCTCTTCACTATTTCTGGGTCCCAAGAATGACTGGCAGAAGACGGTCCTGCAGAAATGACAGCGAAAAGTAAAAATTCCCAAACAATAGGGGGGTAGGGACAAACCACGAACTTTTTGCTTTAAAAAAAAAAAAAAAGTATTCTATAGTAAGACTGGATAGGCCAATTTCAAAGACTGATATGAAAAAAGTGCAATTAAATCCTTGAAAAACTGACAGATCAGCAAAACAAAACCACCCGGAGGAGAGCCCAATTGAGCCTCATTAAGAGGGAGTTCAGCCTGTTTTTAAAACCCTTCTTAACACTTAGCTGGGTACCTCCCAGCAGCGCGCACTCCCAATGCGGCTGGCATAATTAGTGTCAAAATGGAAAGAAAAAAAAAATCAACCTAGGAAATAGAAATTAAAACACAAATTGGCGGGCGGGGCGAGAGGGGATCAAATGGAAAACCATTCCAAATTCAAGCAACAAACTCCTATCAGTCCATCTGAGGGCAATGGGGAGGTAGCAAAATACTCTACACAGAGATAAGTATGTTCCAATTAAACAGAGAGAGGGCTGGGGCAGATTGAGAAGATTTATACTGCAATTCCCCATCTTCAACCTCTCCCTCTTCTCCCAAAATGTGTTCTACATTGTGGTCACATCAACTCCACGAGGCTGCGGTTAATGGCAGATGGATGGCAAATTGCACCAACCTCATCAATTATAACCATCATGCCTGACAATGGGGAAAATGAGATCTGGTGACAAATTTCCACACCTTCAGCCATCAGGATCCCCCAACGCTGGAGTGCGTGCACGCGTGTAAAACAGTGTATGTGTGAGAGCGTGAGTGAATGCATTACATACGAAACCACCAGCCTGTAATAAGGAGATACGGAGCTGAGATCCATTATAGAAGGGCAGGCCACTAAGGAAGAAATACTCTGGAGATGGAAAAGATGGCAGGGAGATGAAGCCATTTTATTAAATCAGGCAAATTCTAATTTATTCTGCAGAGACAGAGGAACGAAAATGGATTCATTCTCAGTATATCCTCTGAGCCAGCTCCTATCACCTCAGCAGAGGGAGGAGGGAAAGAAAGGTTCCAAGATTCATCTAGAAATGAAGAGAAGCTTTCCCCCTTAAAAAGCAAACATTAAAATATATCTATTTCAATATCCTGCACCAGGAATATGGAAAATAATGCTCACGCCAGAGAAACGCAGGGGTTCTTCTCTGGCTTTCCGATAATTCCAGCAGGTGAAGAAGCTTACAAATTTGACTCATTGCAATGGGAAATCCGAAAGGCAACTGCAGCCTAGATAAGTTGCTGACAAGAACTGACAAGGGATTGTGGAACATCTCCCCCAATGGCAAGAAACGCCAACTGCCACCTTCCCCATGGTGGGAACTTAAATGTCGATTTTCAAGTTGAAAACAGTGGGAAAGAAATGCCGTGTATGGGAACACCAAGCACAGAGGCTGCCTTTCATTAACAAAAGGCGCTTGTGTTTAGGCTGCAATTAGAAAACCAAGGTTTTAATTAAACAATTACATAAAAGTTAGTTTGGCTCCCTGTATAGTCCAACACTTCACCAGCGCCTTGGGGTTAGCTTCGCAATGAACGTTTAGAGCTCTGGCTGCTATGAAGGGAAAGAAACTGATGACACAGCGTGGATGTAACTGTAAAGCTAGGTGCTATACCTGTCTGCAGCTCCCCTCCCATGTTCTAGAACAAAGAAAAAGCCAATGAGACTGACAACGAGCACACACGCGGTCAGACCACAAGCCATCAGTAACATTGTACTACCCATGGTTGAACAGAAGAGATTATTCAAAGTGTCATGCAAGACCTGGGGGGCTCATGAGGCTTCCGGTGCTCCCAAGTGAAGAACTGCTTCTCTATCAAAGCACAGGCCAGGTGCAGCTAGCTTACTCTGTGCCTCTTTTAACTAAGACGGATTCACAGGAGCTTAGATGCCTTCTAAATCCCAAACCGCCTCTGCGAGAAGAAAGCAATCTACTTTTTCACCTGCTGCTTTTACACCACCTGGGGACGGCTGCCCAGGGCAGACAGAGGTACGTGTAGGTCCAAGGGCTTAGATTCCTAGGAGAGACTGAGATGTCTAATCTTCCTAGCGCACGGAAAACTCCTCTGTGGCTCCCAGCAATCATCAACCTCAATGCTCAAGAGCTGCAAAATGAAGTGAAATTAGTTCTTCCCTATACACATCAGCTTTGTAGGCAGAAGGTGGACACCATGTTGTAAACCATGTAAACCATGTTGCAGGAAAAGCCTGGGCCATGTCCACCCTTGGTGAAATGGATTGTGTCAACTGAGTGGGGCCTCGCTTATAAATACAGACAGGAAGATTGATCAGTTTTCACTCCACAACACCCACTAAAAGTACACAGACCTCAAAAAGCAAGGCCATTCTGCCCCTGGGGCAGCCGGTAAGGAAGACTCCACACTGACACCCGCAGGTGATGCTTCAGATCGCACCTCCACAGGAGCTAAATGCAGCCTTATGTTTCCACAATTCCGCATTCCCCTGCCTTCCCACCTGCCTGGAATCCTTCCAACTCTGAAAAGAGCCATGTCAAATGATAAAGAATCTAAGATGGCCAGCCAGCTGATACTGACCAGTGGCCTCATACATTGCCTAGTACATGGCTATCTTCCTAGGCATTTCTGATCAAGTCACTGAAAGAAAACCTGAACACCAGAGCAAATTAGTTGGCAAGATGCTCTATTCTGTATAATACCTTGGGCTAACCAAATCACAGGGTAATCAGTATCTGTTAGTTTTCATAGAGGACCAGTCCCATTCGGGTTTCACAAGGACAGGAAGTTCCTCCACCTACAGAGATAACAGAAAAATAAAAAAGACTAAGCTGAGTGTGGTGGCTCATGCCTGTAATCCAGCCCTTTGGGAGGCTGAGGCAGGAGGATCACTTGAGCCCAGGAGTTTGAGACCAGCCTGTGCAACATAGCAAGACTTCATCTCAACAAAAAATAAAAGTGTTAGCCAGGTACGGTGGCACATGCCTGTAGTCCCAGCTACTACGAAAGCTGAGATGGGAGAATAGCTTGAGCCTAGGAGTATGAGGCTGTAGTGAGCCACAATCACGCCATGCACTCCAGCCTGGGTGACAGAGCAAGATCCTGTCTCTGTAACTGAAAACAAAACAACACAAAACACTAACAAACTTAATTCGAAGTTAACAAAAGCTGAGTTCTTTTTTCCCAACTTCAGGCTGCAGCCCTGCTAGGTTTGCAAAGAACTGGGAAATTTAAGGATGACTCTGAAGGTTGGATAATTCGTGCCACTGGTGCTAAAAAGCAAAATTGCCTTCCCCACCAAAATCCTTCATCTTTCAGACAAAGGCAGGGTTTTCTTGCCGTTTCTAACACCTGACAGCGTGAACTGCCTGAGTAAGAGAGCAAGGACCAGGGCCGGCAGCTCCTCAGTCTGAAAGGCGGGGCAGCCAATCAGAGCTAATCTCTGCGCTGGAAGTATATTCAATGTTCTCTTCCCTGATCTGGTGCGGCAGGAGGGGGCTCTGGTGGCGGCGGTTCGGTGGGGGGGCGGCTTGCTTCCCTTGGTGCCCCCATCCCATACCCTAAAAACTAACAAGGGCCTTTCTGGTCAACACCTTTCGCCACAAGCAGCCGTGGAAGAAATTATTTTAGATCAAGCCCAAAATGAAAGCCAAAGCAACGAGGCTGACTTTATGACTTATTTATTTATTTCTTCCTTCATGAACAGAAGGTTAATATAAGAGCAACTCCTTGGCAAACCTTTAAGGGTAATTCAAGCGACACTGATGTGAATCAGTGTTCCCTTTGTGAACACATTACTTGGCAGAAACTGGCTTTTTGTAACCCCCTTAAACATAGCCGGCAAAACAAAAAGAGGGGGGAAAAATGTCCTTCAAACAAAAGGATGAGGTGAAAATAAAGAGAGAGTTGACTGCACTTTATTCTCTTTCATAGAAGCAAATGGATCTGGTGCTTTTATACATTAATCAATCAATATCACTGGCTGTACATCAGCAGGGTAGCCAAGTTATGAATGACCTTTCTGGCAAAGAGGACACTTTTAATGCTCGTAAGACTGCTCATAGCTTAGCAACTTTCCGAATTTATGCCTGCATGATTACCCCTTGGAGGCGAGCAGCCGTGAGTGCTGCACTAAATATGGCAAGGTTAGTCGTTTCCAATTTGTGCAGAGGGAGGAAGAGATGTGGACCTGGCTGCCCCATTTATGCACGAGCTGCCGCAACCTGGGCGACACAGAGGGCAGAGCCCCAGGCCCTGCAGTAGGGTGGGGCTGGCCTCCCTTCTGGAAAGCCGGCCAGGCCTCCTGCTCAGCTTCAGGCCAAACCAAACATGGCAGCTTCAGACAGCTCATCTAGAAAGCTGTGCCTAGCTCAACTTCACTTTCTCTCTGCTTCTCACTATCAGATCCTGAGTCCCCCAAGCTGATAGCCAGGCTGGACCAGCCAGCACGGGGTATTCCCAGGCTCCCTCCACACCCTCTGCCCTCTGGCTTCTGTGCCTCTGAAAGCCCTCCCCACGTGGACTGGACTCCTCCAACCAGGTCACAGCTTGATGCTTCCAAAAAGCAATGAGAACTTTCATCTTTGTTTTTCTTTTAAAGCAATCCACAGAAGGGCATTTCTACCGAAAAGATGACGCTCTCCAGAAATAGCCAGCCCACATAAACAAACTGTTGGGCCAATCCTCTTTCTTTCCCCTGTCACCAACTCAGCCATTCTCTTCATATCCAAAAGGCAAGAAAGTTCTCTGGATTCCATTCTTTGTGGGTGGAAATGGGGCAAAGGGTTGCCTGTGGGTCTGGATTTCCATGACAACCGTTATCATCCCAGAGAGGCCGCAAGGGGGCAAGAGACAAAATCCCACCTCAGCCTTCTTCTCCCAACTCCTCTTTTACAGTTCTCTTAAAATCTCTGGAAGTCTAGAAGAGATTCCCAACTTGGACATGTGAGGTCCACTTACAAGGCCCCACTTTTTTCTGTCTCCCATAGAGGGAAATAAACACGTTTAGGGATTTGAAATATAGCTTTAATTTCATATAAATTACAACAGAAGAAACCACAGGCTAAAACTCATTGTCCCCACTGGAGTGCAAGAAAAATTCACAGCAGAAATGAGCTTTCCTGAGACCATCCTTTAGTCTACAAGGAGTTGCCCAGTGAGGGGAGAATGCGGCAGGACATGGGTTAGAGGAAATGAACAGTTGGGTTGTGGTCACTTCTGGTAATGGCCTTAAGAACACAATCCGGCCACTCCGTTTTCATATCTCTGACATCAGGAGAGTTTACAGAAACAGGACTCCGCTCCAAGGTGTCACGACAGAAGCCTCCAGGCCATAAGACACGCTAGTTTACAGAAATGGAGGATAAATAACAATGAAAACAAGGAGAAGAGAAGCTTATAAGGACATGATGAGGGCATCTCTCAGGGGGTGGTGAGTTCTTATTTCCATGCCCCTTGACGTGGTGGACGTTTGCAGCTCCTAGCCCGGCTGGGAAGTACAACACTCCCTCAGCTTAAATAAATAATGCTGGTCTTGTCACCGATTATATTTTAACAGATCCAGATTCCCATCTAGAAGATCGGCTTTCTGTTTAGGTCAGGAAGGAAAACACAGAGCCCCCTCCAGCTGGTCCCCCTGCAGAGGTGGTTCTGGGATGGAGCCACAGACACCCGCTTCCTGTTTTATCAGGCCTCGATGGAATGGCTCTGTTTTCCCCCAGGAAGTTCCAAATCCACACAGTCAACAATTCTTAAAAACTTGCCCACTTCCCCCCTCTTTCCTTTCAGTGTTTAACAAATATCAAACGTGTCCCTCCAAACCACCTTCCAAACTTACAAACTTTTTACTTTTTGAGACAGAGTCTCACTCACTCTTGTTACCCAGGCTGGAGTACAATGGCATGATCTCAGCTCACTGCAACCTCTGCCTCCCGGGTTCAAGTGATTCTCCTGCCTCAGCCTCCCGAGGAGCGGGGACTACAGGTGTGTACCACCACGCCTGGCGAATTTTGTATTTTTAGTAGAGATAGGGTTTCACCATGTTGCCATGCTGGCCTTGAACTCCTGACTTTAAGTGATCCACCCGTCTCAGCCTCCCAAGGTGCTAGGATTACAGGGGTGAGCCACCACGCCCAGCCAAAATTTACAAACTTTTAAGTCTTCTTTGGAGCTGCCACCCTGTGGACCGCCCTCACGGAACACATCACCTCAGGGCACGGGCTGGCTAAACGCTCAGTCGTCCGTCCTTTCTCGATCTTTGCGCAAGCCTGGCTGTTCCTCTGACAGCTCTCAAAAATTCATCCCTGGTCTGACAGTTAAAAATCATGCATTTATTTTTTGTGTGCACAAAGTTGACTTTACAGCCTCTCAGCGTTTTCCCAAGTTACAGACACCACTTACCACCACTTTTCTTCATCTTCTCTTACCTGGCCAACAGCAACGGGCCAGCAGATGCTTTTCTCACGCACCTTCCCTCTCCCATCCAAATACTCCCTAACCTGCCATCCACCTGGCAGACACCTGTGTGCTCTATGCTGTGTCTACATCACCCTTCTGGAAGTGCTTGGTATCGACTGTCGCCTACAGCCACTGGGCTGTCTTGTCACACACTGCCATATGGCATGTCCTCATTTTGCATATTTAAATCTCTATGTCAAGAATATTAACAAAGATAAAAGGGTATCAGATCTTCCCTGTAAGCACTGGGTGGAAAATCTCACATCAGTAATAATGCAGTGTGAACCCAACCCCCAGGCTGGAGAAGCCACTCCGAAGCCGGCCGGCCATCCTGTTTTGGGTGTAGCCCCAGACACAAGGACAAGCCCTCACTGGGAGGTAGGTTACTCCTCAGCGTGTAGAAAAAGAGACTGTTTCCCCATTCACATGCACATTTCATGACACCAGTGAATCTTTTTACCTGGGTAATTTCAAGCTTAGCAGAGCAAGAGAACAACCTAACACCCCCAAGGAAGCCCCAAATGCTTCCTGGAAAACCAGAGTCCAGGAAGGGAAAATACATCAGAGATAAATTCTATCTGAAAATGTGGAATTACCAAGATGCAAAAGATGCAAGAACCAGAAAGCCTAACCTGAAGGTCCACATATTTTTAAAATTTGCACAAGAATAGATAGAACTTGCTAGGCATGGTGGCTCATGCCTGTAATCCCAGCACTTTGGGAGGCAGAGGTAGGCGGATCACTTAAGGTCAGGAGTTCAAGACCAACCTGGCCAACACGGTAAAACCCTGCCTCTACTAAAAATACAAAAATTAGCCAGGTGTGGTGGCACAAGCTTGTAATCCCAACTACTAGGGAGGCTGAGGCACGAGAATTGCTTGAACCCAGGAGGCAGAGGCTGCAGTGAGTCAAGATCGTGCCACTATACTCTAGCCTGGGCAACAGAGAAGGACTCTATCTTGTGGGGGGGAAAAAAAAAGAATAGATAGAAGTGGAATTTTCTGTTTCATTGTTTGTGTCCTCTGCTCCCTGAGACCACATGCTCTGTGGGGAGGAACACATTGTATACCATGCAACTTCAAGGGAAATCCATCATGTTAGGCCACTGTTTAATACCTCCAAGCGTTTCCCATAGCACTGAAACCCCAAACTCAGGACCCTGCTTACAAAGGTGGGTCTGGTGGTAGGTGCCACTCACCTGAGCCCTCCCTAGGACATGCCAATTGCACTGGCCTACCTTCTGCCCCAGGGCCTTTGTACCAACCAGGCCCTAAGCCTGCCATGTTCCTGCCTTCTTCAAGGTCAAGTCAGGTCACAGGCTAAATGTCACCACCTTAAAGATCTAGCATTTAACCAGCCTTTACAGTATACAGGATAAACAAATATTTAATGAGGAAAGCTTTCCCTTGACAAAGAGTAGCCCAGCTAATAAGTGAAGAAATAATAGAATGAGACTATCACCACTTTGCCAGCTCCAAATAAAATGGGAGATTTGGGCAATGATCATCAATGGTTACCAACATCACAAAAGAATCAGTGAGACATCATGTATCTCCTGATCAGACTCACTGACTAACACATATGAAGAAGCCATGGAGAAAAAGTAAAACTGCTCCTAAATCAGATCAAGTGTCTAGATGTAACTATCAGTTCACAGAAAACACAGGGGGAAAGAAGAACATGTTATACAACACTGTGGGGCTATAATCATCAGAACATTCAAATCCAGACTGCAGGGATTCTACAGGATACATGACTCAGTTTCTTCAACCAAAATTGCAAGGAAGGAAAAAAACAGGTTAGAAGAGGAACACACAGGTAAAGAGACTTTAGAGACATATCAATTCATGTAACGTGAACACCATGTTGGCATTCGGATTTAAACAAACCAACTATCAAAAACCCCATGTATTAGGCTGGGTATGACAGCTCACACCTGTAATCCCAGCACTTTGGGAGGCCAAGGTGGAGGATCACTTAGGCCCAGGAGTTTGAGACCAGCCTGGGCAACAAAGCAAGAACCTGCCTCTACAAAAATCAAAATTAAAATAAATAAAAATAATCCATGTATTGGGGAATTCTGAATACGAACCCAATATTTGATGATTCCATGAGTTTATAATTTTTAGGGGTCTGATAATGATATTGTAGTCTTGTTAGAAAAGAGAGATACAGGTCAGGCATGGTGACTCACACCTGTAATCCCAGTCCTTTGGGAGGTCGGAGTGGGAGGATTGCTTGAGCTCAGGAATTCAAGA